>NW_004955426.1:10052254-10145165 GCF_000276665.1 Chinchilla lanigera
AGCTCAGCTGCACAGTGCCTGCCTGGCAAGCGCAAGGTCGTGAGTTCGATTCCCAGTACCAGAAAACAAACAAACAAAAAAAAAAAAAAAAAAAATGAAACATATATGGCTTGAATGATTTCAAACATTTTAGAAGGAAATATTATAAAAGGGCAATAAAGAAAAAGGTCCCAGGCTTATAATTTTAAAGTTATGAGTATGTAAATTATTCAACATTAAGTATGTAGATTTTACCAATAACAAAAAAATAGTTACCATTTGGAATCAAAAGAGAAAGGATTAAATAGATAACAGAAACCAATAGTCTAGTGACTCAAGGGAAAGAAGGATGTCAAACTGACAAATAACCTAGTTTTAGGACAGCTTTGCAAAAATGAAAAGAATTGAAAAGATGCTGGAGATGTCACCATTTGCTCATAAGTTCTGAACTCTGGCATGCAGTTATACTCAGTAATACTAAAGACAAAACTCTCTACTCAAGGAGGATTGAGTAACCCATCATCATCCTGTTCCATAACTGCAAAAAATTAAATATTTTAATAATTTTACTTAATTTTTTGTTTTAAAGCATTCAGTTACTCTATAATCGGAGTGGGACTCTCGTGTATCTATTGGGGAATACACACGTGTATATTTTTCACAATTTACAAGGATCAGAATTCTATGAAGAGGAGGAGATTTTCTTGGTAAGTGTGCTTCACCTCTGGCCCGCTGGGTGGTAAGTCTTGCTCTACAGCAGCTCCTCAACTAAACTTTTGCAACTCTTATGGCAACTATGGGCAGAGGTGAAAGCTGGAGTGGAGCGAATGCAAAATTTTTCATCTGCCAACAGCATGAACACTCTTGAGAGGGTCTTAGAAACCCAGAGCCTTGGGCCACACTCCAAAAATCATTGAACAAGATCCCCCAAAGTGTTTGCATGTCCATGTAAGTTTGGGTTTTACTGGTCCATGGAAGAAATCCCTCACCCCCTGGTGCATAGCAGTTACCGAGGAATTTACAAAGCTCTGATGGTTAAGCCACATTTCTATACACTGTGATTTAATTGGAATTATGTATCTATGCCTCATACTGGTGGTTCATGACTCTTTTTTATAGACTTATCAGTAGTACTCTAAGAACTAAATTCAAGAATCTGATACTGTAAATCATATAGACTTTGAAAGAGTGCGTGTCTTCAACTTCTCAGGATCTATGATCTCATTGCGTTCCACCGTTCAGTGCTGGCTGTGCAACATGTAAGCAGTCACTCTCAATACAGAAATAAACAGCTGTGTTCCAATGAAATTCTCCTTAAAAAAAAACCGACTGTGAGCTCTCTTCCTTACTCGTGTTAACTCAAATTAGGTATGGTGTTCACAGTAGTTAGAAGAGATTGGCTTTCAAGATCTGGTCACTTTCTTTCAGTATACTTTTTTGGTGGAGGCAGCAGTTACCAGCAATCAAACTCAAAACCTCTCACTTACCAGGCAGGTGCTCTGCCACCAAGCTATATCTGCCCCCCTTTCAATATACTTAAAAAATAAAGTAAAGGATTAAAGCATCCTTTAGTCCTCTGTCAAAAAATAAGCCTTCTCCAAACTAACTCTCAGTGTAACATTTTCTCAAGAAATAACCATCCACCAGTGTAAATCCAGTGTAAAGGAAAATAGCTGTTTCAAAAATCCAATAATACTGCTCTAAATACAGTATCAGAAAGTAAATCTGAGAGCTTCTGGCAATATCCCAAAGTGTTCATTGTTACAAGGCAGGAAGAATGACTCTAATTTGCTCTACTTGACAAGTAAGGTGAGGGACTAATACTAAGTATTCCTGTTTATAACAATAGCTACCGTGTCCTGAGATTATAAATATGTGAGACTAATTACCTATTTTACTCCTCACAACTCTGTAATAGTAGCAGTAGCATGGTTAGCTGCATTGTAAAGAACATGAAGAGCACATGGACATCTTAATAGACTCAGACAAAGAAAGCAGCTTCCCTGGGTTGGGTTGGAACCGAGGACGTTTTGCATGGACCACACAGTTACAGCTATTATTCACTGCTGCCCGCTCCATTGTCTATCAGAACTATGGGTTTGTATTCAAGATGTTACTATCCTTTCAACTAATGAAAAATGATGAGCTCATTTTGAATTGGTCAATGACACTGAAACCCTAGAGAAAAACCCTGGAAGATAGGAGAAAATTTTATCCATACATGGTACATCTGAAATATCACTCCACTTCACACTATTTTTGCCTTTTTGCAGTTAGTCATTATGGGAAGTTAGAAAATACTTCTCATTAATCAAAAGCAATTCTTTTTCTTATACCAACTTTATGATGGGAGATTACTTGTAATTTCTACAAACTACTGTTTCTGAATGCTTTGAATTTTGCTTCTCCCCATCAAATTCTAGTGATTTGCCCCATATTTTGTGCTTAAAGTCTTGGTGATATACTAGACATGCTTTTTCTATAAGGGTATGAGAAAGTCATTGGCAGTTCTTGTGATGGCTGCATTAGGCCTAGTCACATTTATTTCTGCTCGCATATTTTGAGGTCCGTAAGAACAAGATACAGGATCTTTATTTTTCCTTTTCCTTTCTTTAGAACTTCTTAGAGATATATATGTATACATATTTGTTATTGCTGTTCTTGTTTATTTGTTTGTTTGTTTCCCTTTCTGTTCCTTCCTTTCTTCCTCGATCCCTGGCACATGGTCTTATATTCTCATTGGGCAGTATTTTCACATTTTAAACAATCACCATTAGAATCTCTGCTGCAATATAGGTCTACAAGGCATATGTATTCTTTTTAAATAACATTTCATTGTTCTGGCATTCATATACACAATGAAGATAGCACAAGAGTTTATAAAAGCCCTCTAGAGAGGCAAAAGTTAGGGTTGGAGACTACACAGACCATTACATATTTTCTGATTGTGTTTCTAATCTCTGTTGAACCTTTATTATTTACAATATCTGTTATCTTTCTTTGTTTCTTTGTTTCTTTGTTTCCTTCCTTCCTTCCTTCTTTCTTCCTTTTTTAAGGAAGAGTTTGGAATGTCCTGTAGTGGAATACAAGATCATAATTTAAAAAGATGCAGTCTAACTTCTAGTTATCACCTAACACATCCTTGGCTATGACAGTTAGTCATATTAAATTTTCTAAGACAACACTAATTTTACATTGCTTGCTTTTTGATGTAAGAAAGGGTCAAATTTTATTTGAATGAACAGATATTTTCAGAATTTCAACATGATTAGATACACTGTATGATTAGCATGTATGTGTAATATTAAAAAAGACTTCCATGAAGTCAATAGAAAAATATATTCCTGAAAATTTAAATCTGAAGTGTCCTTCCAACATTCAATTGCAATTTTCACTTCTCTTTCTAAGGTTCTGGATATCTTTTGCCACTAACTTCCCTTCGATCACATTTTAATACAAGTGTCACTAAAGTTATATCTTTACATTTCCTTTTTGTTTTATCCCCAGTGTGTTTAATTCTTTTGTAAAGATGTATGTATCACTGACACTCAATTGAAATTTTCATATTGATTCTGTTCACAAGAGAACAGAAAGTGTCCTTTCTGTTAGTAATAATCAGAATTAGCTGGAAATAAAATTTGCCACAAAGAGCTCTTCAGAACTTAAACGAACATGTTACACACCTTTTTTAAAAAATTGCTTATTTTATTAAGCCAACATTAAATCATTATGAGAGTAATATAACTACTGTCCATTGGCTTAACTAGTCTGAAAATATTCATTTTTATCATGGCAGATATTGGAAGCTATTGTCATTTACAAACTAATAGGGAAGTGTGCTGTAATGTATATTAATCTTCAATATCCAGATACAAGTGTCAGTGCACATATATTCATTATTGCTATCATGCACTCTTGGCCCAGTTACCTGATTTCATTTAGGTTCCATCTCCTCTGTGACATGGAACAAAACAATGCTATCCTTTTGACTTGATGTTTGTAGAACCATACTCGTAAGTTTATTACTCAGACGTTACACATTTAGGAGGCACACAAGATATGCCATATCCTGCCTTCTGCATTGTCTTTTATTTAAAATACCATATACGAAGGGGCAGGCTATATAACTTGAAGCAAGTTTCATGACATTGCTATAGAACCTTTTCTTTAAATTTTTAACCACCTGACTCTAAGTGAGCTTGTCTTATAAGATATTTTCTGGTCTTATAGAAGAAATAAGTACGTGAACAATGGCAATCAATGCAGAACCTAGAAGTATGGTGGCATGTAAGGAGAATATAATAATGACTTATAAAAAATAAAAAGAAACGAGAACTGTTAACCAGCTGCTAGTTTTCAATTGCAGAGAAGATGTTCCCCATTCCCTTATCTGTCTGTATGATGCAGGCTGAGATAACTGTAGACAAGATACAATTTCTTTAGAAACTTTAGGTAGATCTTTCTGAGTTTCATATTTAAACACATGGATTTTATTAACTGGTTTCATATTTAAACAAATGGATTTTATTAAACACTAAATGCACCTTCAATGGTCATACACTGGTCATACATTTCAGGGGTAAAAACATCCATGCAAAATTACGGGGTCTGATGTCACCACTTGTTTTGAATTTGGCACATAATATAGGACAGAGATATTTTAAGCAGTGCATACACTTTTGTGGTGGTTTCTTATTTTTTATTTTTTTCTGGTACCGGGAATGGAACTCACAACCTTGCACCTGCCAGGCAGATGCTGTGCCACTGAGCTAAATTCCCAGCCCCTCATACACTTTTTATAATCAAATGTGGCCTTGTTTAGCTAATGTTGTTTCTCTTTACTAAGTTTGCTTAAAGAAAAAAGAAAAGCAACAAGAAGATGAGGTCCCATTGGCAATCATCATAGTCAACACAACCTTCTTGCAGTTAGCACAGAATCTGTGAAGAAACTGTCTCCCAACATCACAACTCATGTGTTGGGCACATGTAGTAAGGACAAGATCATTATGCAGGACAAACGTGTACAAAAATGTATACTTATAGGTGAAAGCATTCAAGAGATGAAAAGAAGAAAAGTGAGAAGAGAGGGAAAAGTAAAAAAAATGAAGAATCCCAATTCTCCACGATAAATGAAATCATTATGTACTACAGCAATGTGCCAGAAAGAAAGATCTACCTAGGGAAAAAAAGAGAGGAAAAAAAACAAAGTCTTAGTGTAAAAGAAGTAGATAAATATCTTCAGGGTTTAGCTGGATACATACAACCAGCAATTACACCTCAGTACCTATGGGAATCCCTCAAATATTTTATTCCTGTGTAAGAAGCAATAACATTGATATCAGCCTGAAAAGGTCTCCAAGGGATTTCATAAAGATAACAAATATAAACAGTGTTCTAATATTTTCGTACAAAGTCCCATATCAAGATACCAGCAGAAGAAGATGGAATCAACATTTAAGGAAATATGAGCGGTCCCTCTCTAAAGCACATTTAACATAGCATTAGCAATATTTATATGAAGGCAGCTATAAATTTACATTCTGCATTAACATTACAGATTAAGTATGAAATTCAACTTGTGAAAGTTATATAACAATATTTGATTATATTTTAAATAATTTTTATTGCATGCAAATCAATTTATAGTAAAAGCCCTACAGAATAGGAAGGTCAGAAGTTGCTATTCTTCCTATACATACAGTGGCAATCAATAGATCAGTTATCATTTTAGTGATGGAATTATTTTATTTTTCTTGATTACTCAATAGCTTACTGTAATGTAGTACAAAACTGTCAGACTCTACTCATACGTGCACACCCAAAGTCTGGAGAACTACAGAGAAAAGGGGAAGTTCAGATAACCAAATCTAACTTTGAGGAAAGTTTCTTTCATTATCTCTCTAGATAATTTTAACCATCTTATGAGGAAAAATGGATGAAAAATGGATGTAGAAGAAATAATATGAAGTTTATGAGAACAGTGAGTACAAAAGAAGTACTATGAACTAGTTTATCTAAGCTACAGACAAAATTATCATACACTTCTATTAAATGTAAGCTTTGTCTCATTCTACTGTTCATTGATGATAAAAACACACCCCAGTCAAAAATGCCCAAACATAAAATTTAAACATATAACCTTAGTCTCTTTATAAAATTTATCCTTTCAAAAGTAAGCATTTCAGAAAGCAGTTAATTTTTCTTTACTGTTTCTTACTATCCTAACTTATGAAAGGATTCCATTCTACTGTATGAAAACAGTCAATTATATTAATGAAATATTATATTTTCTAGATTTACTTTCTTAGAAATTTCATCAAAAATTATAATATTTAAATTTTAGTTCCACAATGAAAACTTAAAATATCCCGGATTTATTTCAAATTCCTTAGATCCAAAGAGAGCTTAGGAACATTGCTAAAGTAAAAAGCTGCATGAAATTTCAACTCTCATTTGCAAATTTTCTTCCCACCTAATTAAACTTTGCAGTTTTCAGACTGAGATTTTACCATGCAATACCAACAAACCACTTCATGCAAAATCCATAGCCAGTCACAGTCCTCTAAAACAGTTTATGAAAGGTAAAATGAGAAACTAGGTCTCTCTTCACATTTCCTTTTCTATTCTTTTGATGTAAGGCAGAATCATTCTATTTCGAAATAATTGCTCTGAAATATCATTACCCACAAATGCCAGTTCTCATTCTAGGACACTTGCCTATAAACTAAGCCTTTTCCTGACATAAACAGTCACTTGCTGCAGTGCAGAATGCCAGTTTAGTCGGTCAGAACTTTCGATGCAGAAATTCAGCGGGATGCAGTCACCCAGATAAAGCAGCACTTACCTTAATTGAAATATTCTCTGTGAACGAGGTGAGAAATCCGTCAAATCAACCGTGAATGGGGTGGGGAGATCGAAGTTTTCAATCAACACCCTCCAAGTGGCGGCATGCTGTGCTCCTTTTCTCTGTTTATGCTGAGCTCCTCACTGTCTAAGGGGAGAGAGGAGATCAGCTGAAATCCTCAGAGATTCTCGGCGAGTAAATGAGGACTAAGCGATGTTTCTTAGCGGAGATGCTCCGCGAGCTTGCACGTCTGGAGGCTCCCTAGCTGCTGTGATGGGCTGCTGTCATGTCCCCGGAGCCCGCTCCATTCATCGACCTGATTAGCAAGCAATGCTCCCTCCATAGGAGTCACTCACAGACGCAGGGGTTTGGTGGGGCTCCTGGGAATTAGAAAGGAACGGAGGCCACTTGGGAATCCGGTCCTTTCCAGCCTAAAGGGGGAACTACAACTCTCAGTATAATTTGCAAAGAGATTAGCCTCTGTGTTAGCCATTTCAAGACCTAAACAAATGCGCTTTCCCCCGCCTTTTTTTCCAAGATGCGTTTGTGCTAGATGTAAGGAACAGTGCACCGATTACTAGACTGATAGAGAGCTGATTTGTAATAGAAGTCTAAAACTGGCAAGTGCTGAAGCAGTGTGATAAAAGAGATAGCTGCACTTGTATTTGCCCCTAGCTTGCTACATATACCAACCTCTAAGTCAAATGAATTTAGAGATTTATCCGAGGCCCCCAGGGTGCAACTGTCTGAATTTATAAAAAGGTAGTATTCACACTAAAGGAGTATATTAAGCAATTTTGTACAGACACGAGCACTCAGATCAAGCCATGCAGAAGAGAGCAGTGCTTTTGAGGTTCTTCCAATAGAGTTTTCACTGAGTATCCCAGATGCAAAAGTGTGTACAGTGTGCTATTAACCTGAGTAAGGCAGCAGAGTAAACTGTGTGACACGTTCTGAATCATCTATGGTCTGCGGAAATACTGATGTACTCACTCAAAAAATAACCAAGGTTGTGAAAGGTTACAAAAAATGTCCAACAACTTTTCAAATGTGATCCTGCGCCTTCACCTACCTGCCTACCACGGCCACCATCCCTTTTCTCTGACATGAGCCCCTCCTCAGAGCAGGGCTGCATCTTGACATGCAGGGTTAGGAGTCCCCCTCCTCCTGAGAGAGATCTAGTTCTCTGAAAAGAGGTCGTGGAGCTGCGTACGGAAGTCCCAAATGGTTAATTTTTGACAGTTCTCACTTTTGCAGGAGAAAATTATGCAAATAACATAAAAAGAACAGATGAAAAAGTCATTTGCATGTCTTGAGGGTGAGAAAATTCTCATCGCCAGTGATGATGACTGTCCTCTCCCAGTGAGCCTGTGTGGAACGTGCCACCCTTCTCTTTTCCCAAGTAGGTCTCACATGGGACATATGGCTTCCCCTTGGCGTTGGGAGTGGTGTGTGACTATGTGTGTGAGTGTGAGTGTGTGTGTGTCTGACAGAGAAAGAGACACAGAGAGAGAGAGACTATATTAGCATTGCAATGTTTGCATGTAACAGAAAACAAATTTAAATAAAGGAATATACAAAATAAGCACAGCAGAGAGTTTGTCTTGTATATCCCAAGCAAACTTTTAACAATAGTGACTAATTAAAGTGCAAGCTCCTTGTTTGAACTTCTTGGACAGAAAAAAACTCGGTGTAACTGAGTTTCAGTAAATGGCACGGCTGCTCATACTCCCATTTCAAAGCGGAGGTCGCCCCCGGAAGCCTCGGAAGGGAGAGGGGCTGCCTCTGGCACCAGTGCCAAGCTCTCGTGCTCCCTCAGCCGGTGGAGGGGGAGAGTTGAAGGTGAAGAAAGGCTCAATACACTTCTGGGGAGGGAGAACAACTTCGCTGCTTGGAGGCAGGAAGCACATTATCCAATTATAGACTGGCATTAGAGTGCTCCAGTAGAAAAGAAGCTGCTTAAATTGAAGCGGATGCACCGGTTGAGCATAAACACCAAACAGGAAATATAACACTTAATTCCTTCTGAGAGGGTCTCAGCTATTTAACACAGCATTTGTAAATGGAAATTGGATGGATTTCATGCTCCTGATACATAATTGGGCCTGCAATTAAACATCTTTGTGTCTTGTATCGGTATAAACCTCATTCTGAGCATCTTGTCTTATACAGGGATCTCTTTAAAACTTTAACTCAGGATCTATTTTCCTGACTCCTGCATAGCTGAAGTTGTTTTCATAAACTAAAACAGGCACACAGGAAACTTTATGCCATAGTGCCAGTTTATAGTTGGAATTTTGCATAAGATTGTACTAATGGATATTTGCAAATGACCCAGGTTTCCAGTTTCGTTGAAAAATCCTTCACTCTAAAACCTTTTCTATAGAGGGTCTTAGTGGCTGTTCAGTACATTTTGAACCCATGTGGTGTACAGTTGATTTGATGCAGGCTTGCATCCACGTGGTCCAAAGCAAAATAAAGGAAACAGAGCGCGGGTAGAACGCGGGCGGCGGCTGCAATGTGAACAGTAGCACACGCCCTGTACGAGACAGTTGCTGTGCGCCGGCTCTGTCGATGCACATCCGCTGTGCCTGCGATCTATGAACCGCTCAGATCAAACTTGTTAAGTCGGTTTTACTATATTTTTAAAATCCTTTTATTAATAGAGTTAAGGTTCCCAGAAGATATGTGAATTGATCAAAGCCACACAGCCAACTCAATTTAAAACCTGCTAATAATGTAATATTAAAAACTTTCTGTTTTCATTTCTTCTTTTCTCTTCTTTTCTTTTTTCTGTTTGCTTTTTACCCCCACCCCACCTCACACTGGGTATGGAACCTCAAGCCTTCATACTGAGCTAGAGCCCCCGCCCATTTTAACTTTATTTTTTGACACAGAGTATTGCTAAGTCACAAAGTTGCCCAGGTTGGACATGAATTTGGGACACTTCTGCCTCAGTCTCCTGGCTATGATTATACGCATGCTCCAACATGAGCACCGCTCTATCTCCTATTATCTTGTTTTGAAATTCTGTACTTTTTCTTTTTTCTTTCTTTAAAATAAAACATATTAATAAACATTTATCAATTTCCTCAAATGAAGAAAAATATACTTCCTACAGCATAGGAATGTTGTATAGCTAGTTTACAAAGATGGCAGAAATAATTTTTGCATCCTTAAATGTGTGTTTTAAAACTTGAGAAAATACAATAATACCTCAGTTCATGAACACTTCTGTTTGTGAACAATTTGGCAAAATTTTCCTTCTACACATGAACACCTCATCAGGTGGTGAACAAGACTGGGGCTATCTTTCCCATAGGAACAAGAAAGTGCTCATCTTCCTCAGAATCATGGGACAAATTAAGTCCCTGAACTGAGATACCATTGTACTGTGTTGTAATAATTTCAGCATAAAGTATTGTTTGGTATCTAGAAAATGAATTCAAAACTTTGCTCTAAAAATTAGTCTCAGTCTAGAATTTTCAAGTGGTGTTAAATTGATTAGCACAAATTGGTCAACTTCAAAAAGAATTTCCTCTTTTGCAGTTCATGTGCTCTTTCACACAAATGTAGTATTTTTTAAATAGAAAAATGTCCATGTTCTAAATATGTGGCTACTTCCAGCAAATGTGGCTACTTTTAGCAAATATACGAGTATTTGCTAAAAAAATTATTAGTCCCAAATTATGGTGATTTTTGATATTCAAGTTCTCCAAGAAGCATCATGTGTAATAAAAACATTAAAAATTAAAATGGAGCTAAAACTTTCATTTCTAATTTGTTCAAGTGTTATCTATGTTTCTTAAATGTCACAGAAAGCTGCCATTTCATGTTGCCTTGAAATTCCTAGTAACATCTATCAGCTTTATAGAAACATGCCATTAATACACTTTTAAAAATGTCTAATAAAAATTCTATCTAAAATAAATTATGATAATGCTAATTAATGCAGTCTTTAAACTTTGCTAAGAACTTTTTTAAAAGCTATTACCTCATTTGATTCTTTACAAGAACCTTGGGAAAGGGGTTACCATAAGTATTTTTCTCATATTTTAATGATAAGAAAATGAACATTTTTTTTAAAAAGTGCTTTTCCTTAGTTTTTAATACAAAATGGAAAATAAAATGTTCTCCTTTTCAGACAAGTTTTATGACTTGATAATGCTACTCACAGATAAGTTTCCATATTAGAGAGGAAAAGGAATATCAATAGGTATATAAACAAGACAGTCTTCATTTACTTAGATTTTGTTCTAAAGAGTACAAACTGTGACCGTCATTTAATGAAGGAAAATTTATTCTGAGCTGATAGGGAAATTATGATATATATATATACACACTCATTTGTCCCCTTAGACTTCCCCTAGACTATGCCTACCCTTGGTTATTACTACTTACAAGTGATAGGTTGGAACAATTTTCCAAGTATTGATCTTATGATTCTTACATAAATGAATCACACACTTCCACTCAAATTTATATTTAAATATTACTTGCCTACAACTTTTTGTGTTGATTTAATTATCAGAACAGAATAAATTCCAGTCCATTAGTGTTAATTGTTTTAAATATAAAGGAGCAACAAGCTGTCCGATAATAAATTGATCTTTCAGCAACTCCATTGGGCTAATACTAACACAGTCTTCTGTTAAATGCAAATAGATTTTATACGGTATATTATAGATATTTCTGTTTCTGTCTATGTAAGCTGAGTAGTTGAGTTTACTAGACTTTAAGGGAAACTAAGCATTTTCTAGATAAGTTTAATTTACATAGACTAATGAGTTTGAGATATGATGAAATTTAAAAAAAATAAAGATATTCAGACTGGGTATGAGAAGATTGAAATGTAGTCAAAATTCTGGCAGTAAGTATCTGTATAACCCTGAGACATTTTAAAAGTTTCTAGTTAACAATTTCATTGGAAATGTGAGGGAATTAAACTACATTATATCTAAAATTTCAGTTAGCTCTAAAAATGCTTTATCTGACTAATACTTTTTGATATTCTCCCTAATTCAGAAATAATCAAGCAGGTAAGCAGAAAAGGTTGTATGCAAATACCTTTCCCTGCCCCTTCACAATTCAATTTTTTTATTGTATAAATAACGTTATAACAAGAATATTTTGATTTTATAGTGTAAGTAATTTAAGAATCAGCCACTGAGTTGCTGATTGGAAATGATACATGAGTAGATTAAAAATATTGCTAAGGTAACATTCTCTAAATATTTTTTAAACAACTATAACATTTTCCTATAAAAGGCCATAGTTATTTTATTATAACTAGATAGAATGCTTGGATGCTTAGTTTTTTTCTTTATTGTCTTGCTCATTAAAAATTGAGAGGTAATTTAAATAAAATTATTAAGAATTAACTTAAAACTGGGAAGTACACTTGAAGAATGTACATACAATATTAATACACTTTGTGTTTTTAAAGCCACATTTCTATGTTAGTAGGCAGTTAATTTAGAAAAAAAAAACCAAAGAGGAACACTAGATAATTAAAAGGAAAAGAGGGTTTGAGTAGACGTAATTGCTTGGCAGTTTAGACCTTTCTCCTCAGCTCAGACTTGTCCTGTTTTATATCTTTCATCTATGACAATCAAGTGCAAACAAAAAGAAAAAAGCAGTGTGTAAAATTCTGAGAATGTTGAATTCAATTCATATTTAATTTACAGAAAGTTATTGAATATTAGTGATGATTAAAATCCAAATCACATAAATTTTTGCCAGAATCTAAACTTATTATTAAACAAATACACACAAAAGAATTAATGAATATTATAGCTTGATAGAAAAAAGAAGGCATATATATTTCTTTATTGAGTGTTGTTTAACTGTTAGAGAGCGAAAAGCTCAAGGAGAAATAGAGACAGAGGTAGGAAATTCTGAAGGCATTAATTTAGAATCAGCATCGGATGAATTATCTGCTGAATAGCAATTCCTACAATGAGAATATGTTTTATTTTATATGTACCTATTAATGAAACTATCTAAGTATATATTTGTTTTTTCAAAATCATTCATCCCATCATATACCTTTTAGAAAAGTTAAAACTAAAAGGGAAAAAAATGCAATGCCATGTCCTTGTATTGAATGAAATATCTATAACTCTCATACATTGCTCAAAGGTACATGAAATGATACACCCACTTTGGAAAACAATTTCTTAAAAAGAAAGGAATTAGAAAAAATAATTTTTTGAAAAGATAAACATATGCTTATTGTGTGACACAGCCATTTTTTCTGAGATATTCACTCTAAAGGAACGAAACCATGTGTCTATCCAAGTACTTTTTACAAAGGATTGAATATTCATAATAGCCTCAAACCAGAAGCAATCCACATATCCATTAACAGAAGAATGAATAAGCTCTGGTTCACCTATGATGGATTAAGATTTGGCCGTTAAAGGGGGACATAGTAATACACTCAAAAATGGAAGTACAGAATCATTATTAAAATAGAAAACCAAAAACACAAACATAACTATTGTATCATTCAATTTATATAAATGTCAGATATGGAAATTAACATCCAGTGACAAAGCAGATAATTGGCTGGTGGTAGTTGATGGTGGAATAAAGTATAGTAAATGGCTGTAGAAAAATTTTAGTGTGATAAATATTCCCTCTCTTTTTTTTTTTTTTATTTTAAAGAATAAAAGAAGGATAACATAATGATAGGGGGGACTTAGCAAATTACAGACAAAATGGTAGGAAATTATCAATGGTTATCATTTTACATATTATTGTCTACAAAATAGTTTCTCAGGAAAACAAATAGACAAATAATAGTGAGTTACAGACAAAAGAGGTAGGAGATTATCAAGAGTTGTTGTACTATACTGTGGTATCTTCAAAGTAATACGTGGTGGTATCTTCAGAGTGGTTTCTCAGGAAGACAGAGATATGCAAGAGGGACCTATTAAGGAGTTACAGCCTAAGGGTTGTCAAAAATAGCATATTACCTCCTCACCAGTGACTCCTTTCACTGAGGTATGATGGCTGGAAGGAAGGCCAGGATTGAAAAGAAGGACCGAGAGACTTGCACCTGTGTCTAGCAACAGGCTGTTTTCTTGTTCCTCCGTAGTCATGATTACCCAGGGCTCCTCGATGGAGATGACAGGCAGTAAAACTCAGGTATAAAACCTTTGAAATTTTATCTAATTTATTTATTAAATATGTGCATCTCTTTGTATATAAGTTATTACCTCAATAAATATTCAAAAAATGTACTTTTCTCCATTTTTCTTTCATAAAGCATTATGAGAATTGAACTGTTAATGTCATATTATAGTCATAATAATCTAACAACTTACAAGCCTTTAATACTATTTCCTATTTTCTATAGAAACCATATGGAATTTGGAATAAAATTACCTACTTTATATTTCTAACTATTTCTTAAATTGTCTAGCAAATTCTCCATTAAATCACAGTTTAAGACATCTTAATGTCCTAGTACCTATCGAGATAATAGTTCAGTAAAATTTTATATAGGGAAATAAAATCCCTTTTCATTTCAAACAATGACGATTATTAAATGCTTAATTACATTTTGATACACATACATCATTGTCCACTTGCTCCTAAGTACCCTGTGGTCCATTCTGAAGTGTCACTCTACCGTATCTGCCCCATGTATGGCAGAGCAAGTGACAATATGTTATAGACAAGTCACTGGGCTTCCTCAGTCTCTGACTGCATTTGACAGGCATTCAGACAAAAATATTTTATACAATATCATGAAGTCAGTCTAGTTGCAGAGTGGTTGTAAAAGAATCCTCCTCTTGTTTTTGTTTACTTACTAAATGGAACTTTTTGTAAAGTTTCATGGTAACTGTTTTAACTTGTAAATGTTTGGTTTTCATTTCGGTTACACTGAGTCAGTTACCCAATTCCCTCTCATGTCAAACCGCTCTTTTCCAGGCTGAGCAAGTCAGTAATTTGCAGCCACAACATAAAGATTAGATATGCTCTGTCTGCCTTCCTGACTCCATTTTCCTTCTGTAAATGATCTATGCTGTCCGTAGTAACAGGATTTAGCGTACCCTAAACCCTTAGTGAAGAGTCTGAACTGTAGCTTCCTATCTACTGTACATCAAATATACAAAAATCAAGGTTTTGTAATAATGGCAGGGTAATGGTGAAATTGGGTGGTTTAGGTAGTTTACTTCCTGAGCTTAAAATAGCACAATCAGGCAAATAACAATTGTAAATCCTTGAGGTAGCTGCTTGAGCCATATTTGTCTCAGGGTACTCGGTTAAACAAAGTGATAATGTTTTATGAAATAAGTAAGTGCACGTGATAAAATAAGGTAGATGAACTAATAGATTCACAATAGTAATGATGTAATGGTCATAAAATGAGGACCTAATTAATATCACCTATAACAATCAAGACAAGTAATGTATGTACAGTACTTAGCACAGATAAAACCTCGGTTTTAATTGTAAATAATTATGTGCATTTGAATATAGTCTGCATATGTATACTACTGCTGTTTATACTGTGAATCTTTTTTCATTAAATGTTTTCATGATTTATTTAATATGCAAAAATTAAGATGTCCATTTTTAGCAGAAATGATAAAATTATATCACAAAGTAGTGGTGGGCATATACATGACTATTATATCTCAGATGAGCTTCTTTTAATTTCTAAGCATATGGCATGTATGCATACATACATGTGTGTGTGTGTATACATATTCAAATACATATATTGAGTGATGAAGATGTCATTGAGAAAATATTGTGCATAGCATCATTGTTTATAATTGTAAGAAATTAGAAACATTATTATTTTATATTGCATAGATATTAATAGAAAAATCTCATGTGTGTATCAGTTAACATGGCTTGGAAACATATTTTAACTTGGATAAATTCTCACACCATATGGAAAAAAATACCCTTCAATACAACAGGTTCTTGTACACATACATAAAGATAAATCTATAATATTTATAAAGATAGATATAGGAGTTTATACAACATGAGCAAATAAACATATTTTTCTTAATTGGCATTGAATTTTAGTAGGTTAAGTGTTCTTAAATCTTCAAGTATAAGCTGGAGAAAGTTGATAAAAGTGATACTCTTTATTTATCTCTTCGTCTTCCAGTGCCTATCTGCTTTTTGCATATGCCCATGAATACAAAGAAGGAGGATATCACAATTTAGATGACTACCAAAAATTCAATTTTAATTAAAGAGTATCTGATTTTTTCAAAATGGAGTTTTTTATTCTCTCACTGATTCACCTGATATTGCCTTTGGATGGCAAATGGAAGTTGAATCAACTGAAATATTTCAGTACCAAAACCTCATGTTTGACAGGTGGCAGTAGTCTTGTCCTCACTCCAGTCCTACTCATGGAGGATGGGTGCAAATTAACTACGCTGGTCGAATCCCCCAGAGAAACAAAACAACTATTCTGGGGATCCTGGTTTCCAAGATGATGCTTGAATTGAGAAGTATATAAATATTTCAAGACATGGCAAAATCCTGTGAGTTAGTGCTGTACTTTCCTTTCACTTTTGGATCTATCCTGGGTGGGTCTTTGATGTATTGCAGGGATGGAATCTGGTGTTCAGGTTGGGCTTTGGAGTAAATACAAAGACACGATCTTCTTTTGTTTAGTTTATAATCTTTTCATTCATAATTTTCATTATAAAATTTTAAACATATACAAACAGTAGAAGAAAAAATATCAGGAGACACCCATTATCTCATCATCTATCATCATCATTCAGGTATCCTGGCCAACCTGTTACTGTGACCACCCACCTCTTTATGGACAATTCTGAAGCAAATCCTGCCCATTACATTATTCGAATGATAAGCATTTCAGCATGCTGTGTACATAATTATGCTTTTTGTCCTTTGCTTTTCAAAGAGTATCCAAACTATCATTTTCACATGGTGTTTTCTGTTTTGCTTTGACTCTAAGCAAGTAATGATAATTACCTTTAGATCTGCAGTTGAGCTGTTTTCATACAGTGATATTATTGCACTGCAGACTTAAGAAGACTTTATTTAGCAAACAATACCTTAAACTTTATTCTTGTAGCCATTTCCCACGGGTCCCAACATGTCTAATTGATAATAGTGAAGAATAACACCTGAAGATGTGTTATTTACTATAAAACATAATAACTGACAAGTAACTCTTTTGTTAAAAAAACTTCAATTGTCTACAGAAGCTTGGTGTATCAAATGTAAATTTGTTACGTATAAACAAAAGTTCTCCTTGATGTGCCCATTAAGTGATTGCTTATTATTTAAAAGATGAAAGCTAGTCGCTTTAATTGTTATAAAAATGTAAGGTTTTCGTCTCTTAGTTTTATTTCTTGGAGTTTGCATAACTCTTTGCCAGATTCTGCATTACGTGTTTAGTTAAAAGAACCTGTAGCTATTTGTGAGCTCATCCAATGTTTAATGTAAGTACTGGATACAAAATAGTCACCTGGTAAGTATTTGCTGGACAAATAGCTTAATGCTCTATTGAATAAAGTATTGGCTTTCTGTAAAGGGCAGATATTTACCTGCCCTGTCATTTTACTATTCTATTTAAAATCAGCACAGAAATATGTTTGGGGAATTAGATTTCCAGATGCTTCTGCTCTGCTTGGGAATATCAAAAGCCCTCAAGTTCACCATACCAGAACTCTTTTCATTTTGGACAGTTCTTTCACAGTGGTTGCAAAGGAAGGACCATTTATCTTTATCACAGGTTTATTTTTTTACCTAAAGACCAAGAATTAGGTTTGTGATTTCTAACAGAAAAAAACTCCTTATGAGTTGCCTTTTTATGTATGTCATATTTTACAATGGCAAGGCAACTTCACAATTTAATTGGATAGTTTTCAGTCTCACTGAGTTTGTATTCCTCTGCTTTAAAAATGAGTTATTTTTCCTTTAATAAAATGGTCATTTTATGTTTTTAAACTCATCGCTATAGATATGAAAATATCAGAATCATATATTATTCATAAACATTTCTTGAGAAAATTAACATTTCACAATTTATGTCTTCATTTATAATTAAAGTGTACAATTTATTATATTAATAGCACAGGACAACACACTTTCAGTTGGCTGCAAAATGATGGATTATAGTAGAACTGAGGTGCTATGTGCTGCTCTTACTAGCTTCAATTAAGAAAAAAATCAGATCATTAGGAAACACCTTCCAAAAGAAGATGACTTAGCAGTAGATTAAATAAATAAAATTTATAAAAACAGGAATAACCATTCATAAACATATTTAATTTTCACTCTCTAATACTTTTGTGTAATATGAAGAGGTTTTCATCCTTTTCTGGTGAAAATTTGTTTTTAAGCCAACAAATTGCTATAAACTCAGGCTCTCATGGTCTGAAGTTTGGCATATCATTAAATAGACATCTCAGTTGAGGATCTCCTGGGTGAATCCTCATGGGATCATTTATTCAGGTTACGCTATTTTAGAAGAGCTAGAGAAATATTGTAATTGAAAGCCAGAGATGTTAAAGTGTGGATATTCTAAGACCTGGTCTAAAGTTCAGTAGCAAACACAGGTGATTGAGGGACATAAATCATCTCCCCAGCTGAGGGTGCCACTTTGGGTGCCCTATGAAGCACAGTAGCTTAATCTCTTAGGCATCTATTTCAGTCACCTTCCTGGCTCTGCAACTGGTCATGCAGTCATAGCCCAGATTTGTAATTAACCTCTTTTACTACCCATGCAATAGTCCCTTGGCCTTCAGAAGGCACCTCATCAGGTCCTCACCTGTGAAGGTGACCAATAACTTCATTCCTGAGGGTGTAGGCCAATGGTCATCCTGCCTGAATTAAGTTGTTATAATTTCTCCTTTACCTTACTAACCAAACATGGAAAAGAATTTAAAAGATCTCTTGCACCCCAAATATATTCTTCCTTATCTCCATTGTGGACTAGTAGTTCAGTTTCCTCTTGGTAGTCTGGCTTAAACACATGGCCAACATCATAGATCTCCTTTTAGCTTGTTTACTCAGAAACGCGAGAAGCCCAGAATAACTATGGGGAAGATAGTTTCCAATTCAATGGGATCGTTGTTGTGTCTCCTACTATAATCCTCCCACACTCTGGAACTATGACTTCTGGGCTAGCAAAGTATAGGTTTCTGGGAACAGGAAACAAAAGTTTTACTAGTGGGTCACAAGGAATAATGATAAGTGGTAGCAATGTCACTTCTACTCCTTGACTCCTGAACCCTTAATTTTGAGAAAATGAGTGAAAAAAATGAGGGTTTAGTCCTCTAATGACTATATTTGTGTTTGGCTTATTCCCAACTGTTCATGCTTATGAAGAATTTGTACTCGTCCAATTCACAGATGCTGCATGAATAGAGAATGAGGCTGTACCACTGTTGCTTTTTTTCCTTTTGTACTGGGAATCAAACTCAAGACTCTCACTTGCCAGGCAGGCACTGTGCCGCTGAGCTACATCCCTGGCACCTACCACTGAGTGTTTTATCTAGATGTACATTTCCAAATATTCAAGAAGAGAATTTTATTTGTCTATTTTTAAAATAAGACTCCCCACTATTGCAAGCAAGTGAGATTTACAACATTTCCACACAGCTAAAGGGGAAATTTTAGAATAGGAAATCTACTCCATTCTGTTTAGAATTCAGCAGCAGAGGATTGGCCCACTCAAACCCTACCTGCAATTGCTTCTTGCTATTTCAGGGCTAATGGCAAATAAGAGCACATCGGAACATCACCCTTCCGGTTTTTGTAATAGAAGGCTAAATGACTAAGGCCTTTATGAAACCTAGGTTTAGAGACAAGATCAATGCAATAAACACAGGGTCTTCAAAGAACAGAGCAAAATCAGGTTGCAATATTTTTCCATAATTAAATTACAGCAGGTGGGTCACAGATGAAGGGCATTCTAGAACCGCTCATTACTAAGAAATGTACCAGTGGACAATGGCATAAATTTCCAGGAGAGGAGCAGGTAAGAAGCAGTTTGTTCAAAATTGAAGATGTTTTATATCTAATTATACAATTGCATAAACATAATCATTTGAAAGCATAACTTCTTCCTGTGTGCGGCACACAAAATAGGCAGAAGGTCAAATTTAACTCATAAGCTTGTTTGTCAATCCTATACTATACCAATGCTGAATCAAACCAAGGTACACATTTTATTCATTTCAATTGAGTTCTTTTTCAGTTACTTAAATTTGATGGTACATATAGGTATACGTAATGATCACATTCATTATAGGAATTGTGCGTGTACATGGTATAACTTGATTTTTTTACCCATTCCCCTACCTCCCTTCAATCACATTCCCACTCCTTATTTAGAGAAGCTTTGTTCTTGTAGGGAAAAAATGGATGACTTTTGATTTATATTAAAAAAATAATAGAATGACCTAATTTGTAAAGTTCCCAAAATATTTCTATATATTATATACACTAATATTTTCATTTGTTAAAAAACGTAAAATACAACCCCTTTCAAGAAATTACAACTTGCAGCAAAAGAGATTTAAATATTTTCTCCAGAAGTAAATTTTGTACATGAAAGTAATGACATGGTAACTTTTAACATTTCCAAGAAATACACCAAGGGAATTTAGTTTTGTGAAATATTCATCAAAATTCTACCCTGTCTGAGATATCTCCAAACAATATGATCTTATAACAATATTAGTTAATATGTATGCTTTGAATGAGTGGCGTAGAAAAGCATTCTAATATCACAAACATAGAGAATCATAGCTCTTTAACACTCCCTTTCTCCCCAAAAAGCATGTAAATACTCGAAGAAGATGTTTTTATTAAAGTATAAATACATACGAGAAGAGTCATTTGTCTTTGTAGTTTTCTCAGTCTTTACATTCTCCATGAATAAATGATGAATTGAAGATAATCACAGCAATTATTGGTAATACAACTGAAATGACATTTTAAAATCACTAAGAATATTACGGCTTTGTCATAAATGTTTAATATTTTTCATCCTTAGTTTTAAGAAAATATTTTTAGAGAAATGTTTATTTATTTATTTATTCATTTTTGCTGCTGGGAATCAAAGTTAGGACCTTGTGCTTGTCAGGCAGGCACTTGTGCCACTGAGCTCTATCTTTAGCCCAGAGAATAGCCTATTGACAGAATTTTTTTCTAGATAAATAGATAACCTTTGCTTTTTCCTCTTGTTCGTACTCTTCGAAATTACCTAGGGAGAGGAGAGTGTCAATTTGTCATGTTGTGGTATGATATATGAATCGCAGTAATAGGAAAACCTTCCTCTTAGGGAGGGCTTGTGATTAAGGTCTATGTGAAAGACAGTATATTTGCTCTAACAATAAGTCAAATCACAAAACTTTGCCCAGTTAATGAGCATTATTTTCTACATTATGGCTTGTTTAAAGTCTTTAGTCAAATATGAGCAAATACAACGTTCTGCAGAAAGACTGTGTCAGACTGTACCTGATGCTGGATACCAGTGAACTGCTTTGCATGAGATACAAATTGAGTGTGAACTTGCTGCAACATTAAAATGGGATTTTAAACCACATGTAAATAATTTTGCTTGTGCTGTTAATGCCTATGTGTTTTTATACTTTTCACCCAAAGTACTAAAATTAATCAACATTTTCACAGGGTCATGATGATTGTTCCTACACTCTGCCAGAAAGGAGTTGATCCTTCCCCTTTTGGGTATATTTATCAGTTCATTGAAACTAAACAATTCATGAAATCAATGCAAACAGAGGACAGGTGGTTTTGATAATAAACAGTGTAATGCTACTATTAAAGAAAGAAAATTATTTGTCTTTATGCTTACTCAAATACTAATGATAGTATCGTTCCTATGTGAACTTAGTAGGATACAGTCCCCAACCATGTGATCCAACCTTACTTTAGGTGTGGCTATGAAAGCATTTTGAAGTTCAGACTGAAGTTCATAAGTAATTGACCTTACAGAGTTTAACCCTAGATAATTTTAGTGGTCTTATGTCGATCAGTGGAAAGTTTTCCAGGGTATCCCTGAGACTTCATGAAGAAAAGAGAAATTCTTCCTGTGAACAGCAGCTTTGGGAAAGACCAGCTGCTCTTTCTAATGGCCTACAATCCAAGAGTTCCATGTGCTAGTCAGCACTTACATTTCCTTAAGCCAGTTCTTGGGGCCCAGGATGAAACACGGAACTGAATTAGGAAAAACAATAACAGACACAAGATATTAACTAGCTTTAATTTGGAAAAGGGAAGTTTGGTGCCTCCTTTAGATACTTAACCACAATCTTCTCTTTCTTTTTCTTTCTTTCTTTCTTTTAAAAATATTTACAATCTCCTGCTGAGTACCACAGGTTCCAATGCAAGTGTGTAGTTATGACCTGCAACGGACATCCTCTCTGTGTTTTGTGTCCTGTTCCTCTCTGTCAGTGGTAGGCAAAACCCTAAAATCGTCCTTATAATCTTCACCATAGTATAATAGCACAGAAATAATTTTTGCAGGTGTAGTTAAGGTTGTAGCTGTCAGGAAAGCTTATGTGCTCAGAGGGAAATATCTGCACACATGGAGCGAAATAATATGCAGCTACTTTGAGATCCAGAGAGTGAAGAATCATGCAGCTAAGCAAGTTTATTTAGATGAATAAGGGTCAATATAAATTGTATTCTTAAATTTAAAAAATTTATAGTAATGATTGAATTTTGTACATTTGAAAAATAATTTGGCTCAAAATTTACTTTTTAATTTTTAGCACTTTTCCCAGTACTTTTTAGAGGTGATTTACTTGTCAGTTGTTCACAAGAGTAATTAGAAAAGGCATTATCCTTCAGACCTAAATGGTGATCATTTAGATTCTCTGTGACCGTTTCTTTGAATGAGCAATATCACATCTCCATCCAACAGAACTTTTATGGTTATTTTAAAAATATATTCTCTTTAATATATTCCAAACACGCAGAAACTTCAAAGATACTAAAGTAAAACCTATGAAAAGGTTGTCAATCCCTGGTTTCATGATTACTTGCGTTCTCTTCTCCATCTTAACATCTCAGGCGTTATAATGGCCCAAGCCAGCTGCATATGAAATGAGAATCCCATTGTCCTTTAACCAGAGCAATGCCTTTGTAACAGTGTATCACTGGTGGTGCTTGTTTTCTCAGCCAAACATTCTATATGGTTTAAGATCACCATGGAATTAGGTCGACAAAATTCCACATCTTCCACATTTTTTATAGGTAATATAGGGTCAGAAAAAACTAGAATGTGTTCAAGTCTCAGCTTTGCTATTTCATGACTCCAACTTTGCAAGAAGTGATTTAGCTTTTGGAAATATCAGATCTGAACTTTGTGCAACTAGGTAATATAGTGTTTACCTACATTTGGAATATGTATATAGATAAATGAGGAAATTTCAGTAAAACAGAAACTTTGTTGAATTAAAAAGAAAAGCTAGTCTAAACCAGGTTCTATTCTTTAATAGCGGCTTGACCCCAAAAGACCTCAGTATATAAGAAGCTTCAACCTAGCTCACGTGTGAGCAAGAGGTTCCTGAAGGGAAGAATACACGTGTATTCAAGCAACTGAGCCTCAGCCAATCACGACAGCCAAGCCTGTGGTTAATGTGAGGCTGCACACTACCACGATGCCCAAATAAGGCAAATGACAGTTCTACCAATTGAACAATCTCTCTACGGAACCTCTTGTCTTTTTAGTCATGAAAAGAGTTCATCTGATTTTAAGGGTGCATTTGAAATTGTCTTTCTTCTAGACCGCTGCCCAGTTCATTCTTTTGCTTTCTGAAGTCAATTTTCATAAGTAAAGTGATTTATATATTTTTAAACAAGCTGTTGACACTTCTTAATAGTAATACCTAGTACTGAATAATTTTGGGTCTAGCTTTAATAGTAATATACTTGTATAACGTAGATGTAAATGTAAGGGATGGAGATATGGCTCAGTGGTAGAGGCCTTGCCTAGCATGCATGAAGGCTTAGGTTTAATCTTCAATACCTCAGAAACATGAAAATATAAAGATAGGGAAAACAACTGAAAGCATGTAACTAAATGATAGGCTCATTTTCCCCTCCAAGTTGTAGACATTTTCCCTATGGCTTAATGAGGATATGAAGCTCTGTAGACCCTTAATGTTGCCATTTTAGCATCGAAGAGTTGACAAATATATTTGCAATGAAAAACTTAATATTTTCTTTCTAGATACAAATGATTTTCGCTTCTCAGAAAAATGAATTAATAATTAAATAAACTCATTTCAGAGAGAAAGCCTATAAATTTTAAATCTTTCCTGACTTCTGATAATAAAAAGGGAATTCAACTTCATACTTTGTAGTATACATTTTTATCGTGAGTGTGAGGAGTCCTATTAATGAAAACATAAGCATGATTCTAATTAGCCTGAATGTGCCCTGGAAATGCATAAATCCCTTCCTCAGATATGAAAGATGAGGGGGGGCACTACCTTACATTACCAGATTTATTTTATTCCAGGAAAAATGTTATACATTTTTTTTTCAATTAAAACTACAGCCTCCATAGTGAGCAATATTAAAAGTAAAATAAAGAAGAATTTTACTTCATTACATGAAAACTATCATAATCGATATAGTAATAAGATCACTCATATTTCCTTGGAAGGTGTTTACTTTCTCATAATTACAGTTATAATTGTTCAGCTGAGTAGATATCCAGTGATTGGTTGTGGAGACTGCCAAACCAACCCACTAATATTTTGAAGAATTTCAAAAGATCAAACTCGTGTCAGCAGTAACGTCAAAACCACACTCACGTCTCCACCGACATTGCAAAATGTTCCCCTTTGTTAGTGTATTTCATTGTTAAGGTGGGGGATTTCCTTTTAGTAGTGTGATTTCTAGTTGTCCCCAACTTGAAATAACAGTTTCTGCTTCTATTCTTTGGACTAAAGATGCCTTCTATTCATATTCTTATATTTAACCCTCTTGTCCCCTGACTTCTAGGATCTCGTTAGGTACAGCTTGCTTTTCCTTTTTTCTGTCTTTGACAAAATATTCATATCTAAAAATAAGCTTTTGGCTTTGTTGGCTGAATGTAGAAAGGATTCAAAAGTAAATTCAAATCATGGATCTTTTATGAATGTTTCAGAAGGAATTTCAATGATTTCCTTATTTGATAAAGTATTATGCTTTGTAATGTTTGTATCAGTAAAGTAACTGTCCTGTAACATGTCAGCTTTGTGGTAGTTTTCTTCAAAGATTTCTAGACTATAACATTTTCATCCCTAAAAATCTTTCCATGTAGTCCACAGAGGATGACCTTGCTGTGCTTTGTCTTCATTGCGGTGTAAACTGCACTACAGAAGTCTTGTGTGTGTAACCTGTCCTTGGGGTCAACCAAGTCCCACACAATGCCAGGTTAGGTGAACTCTAACCTGATTTCCACACACATATGTGCATAGACATATTTATACATTACTTTATAGAATAGAGTATGAATCTGTAAATTTTTACCCTTCCAAGTGACCCTCTAAATTTTAATAAGAAGTCACTGAAAAAATGTCTTTGGATATAGGAGGGATGGTATACACTAAGCTACTAAAAAGATGTCGCAATTGGGAAGGTAGATTGGAGACAATTATTTAGACATTCAAAACTATGAAATAAATAGTTCAAAAGAACATGACTGCTTTAGACAACAACCTTACTTTGTTAAAAATTGTATGTGGACAGCCCTAGGATATAAATGAAACATGTGATTACATAAACAGAAGCTCACAGGCGGGAACACACATAGCGATACCAAACCATGCTATGTGTTATTCTGGTCATTTGCAAGACACAGGGTAAATCACTGAGGGGCTGCTAAAAGAAACTTATGTAGATAGCTTTTATTTATCACCTTAATATGGCATCATATGTATTTTTTCAGGACCCATAATAATCCATGAAAACTCGGGAGTTTGCCTTGTTTATAATTTCATTACTGTCAACGGTAAGAAACTGGCTTTATGCCAAAGTAGTTCTTGTTTTGTTTATAAACCAGTGCAACAAAAATGAGACATATTAATTTTTAATATTCAGTATCATTCATGGAGAAGGTTGAGCAGAGAATTTGCAAGTCTCTTTTACCTTGTGGTGAGAAATGGGTATAATGTTATATATAATCTTTATTTAGATTTAAGTACAACAAAAATGCAAAACATAGTTTATAGAGTGAAGAGATTAGATGTGTGTATTTAAACTGTTTTAAATAATAATCCCACATATTTATGAGTATCTGAAAAATGTACAGAAGATAGGAAAATGTGATGTGGTTCTTACCAAAATAACTTGATAAATTGGGAAATAGATTTATCCTATCTATTTTAATGTATATTTGTGTTATATCACCATGAGGAAGTTATCTCAACATTAGCAGCATAAAAATTTCCACTTTACCATAGTGACTGTAGCTTATACTACAGATAAAGCTAAAAGTTTGAAAATGCAACAACATCTATTAGCTTAAATTTGTTCCCACTATTATAAGGTGAGATATTATTAAACACAGATTATAGAGAATTTATGAAGGATAACTAAGATTTTCTTAATTATTCTAATGATTTTTTAAATTTAATGACTATCCAACAAATTATTCATTAGGGTATTTTCTGTTTAATATTACTAATGAAAATAAATGTAAAAGCAGCATAGTATCATTAAAGTAGCATGTAAGAAAAATGGTAGAGCTAAAATAACTGTTTAGTAGGTACCAAGAGATACATATGAAAACCATATTTCATGAGGTAATGCTTCTACTGAAAACTATTATACTTTTAGGCATATTTATTCTTTCTTGCTTGTAGAGATATAAATACAAAGAATATTCATTTTAATCGTAAATTATAAATTTTATGGATATTAAAATTAATTCAGAGTAGAGAAACTGAAAAAATATATAAAGTTTACCTTGTATGGGAATAAAACAAAAATTCTTGCTTGACCTGCTTGAACTACAAGGACGAAATCAATCATCGTGAATGAATTACCTCTCTGCAGTATTACACAATGAATACAAAATCAGTGAAAACAGGAAGGTAAAAATTTACATGGTACCTACAAAAATAAGCGTGTCTCTTAAGGGAGAACATTGCAAGATATAATTATTTTAGGATATATGGTACAGATTCTTTACACTTATGTTTTTATAGTAGTCCACCGAACATTATCTGTGTTCATCATTAACATTCTTCAATCATACAGAAATATGCTATGCTTTTTCCATTTACTATTTAAGAAAAAAATGAAGCCACCATACGGAGCAGTTCTTATTTATTTTCTACTTGTCATTGGTAGACTTAACTTTGTCTTTATAAAATATTGTTTTCACAGATTCTGAAGCAATAGACATTCTTTTCCATAATATTTTTTCTCAAGAAGTATACGTTATAATAATATCCTATTTTTTGAAATTTTCCTTTATCTGTGTGAAAGCCAAGTTTGAACAAAAAGTTCATAACATTATTATTTCCTAAAAGTGAGAGTAAATTTTAAAAATTTGATAATAATAAGTTCTGAAAAGCATGCAGCCTTATATATAAATGCTCTTTTTTCTTTTGCAAATTTCATGCTAGGGAACATTTGGGAGGACATCAATGATGCCAAATACTGGTAATAAGAACATATTACCATTTCTTTATAGCTGACTATTCTGAAGGTTCAGTAACATGATTTCATACTGGAGTGTTTTATTAGAAGAAGACATTTGACTTATAGAAGTTCCTTACCAATTACAAAAATAGAAATACTTTATGTTCATTGTTGAGAAGAAAGCTGCACACACACAAATACACACTTTTTTTCTAACTTCTAGAAACTATACATTTATGCAGTGCATATTCATCGAAAGTTTTAGTGTAAAAAAATACTCAAACCAGATGAGTATGGTACTAGTATCTGCAATCTTAATTACTTGGAAAACTGAGTCAGAAGTATCACAAGTTTGAGACCAACCACGGCAATGTACCAAAAGCATGACTGAAAATACAATGATGAAAAAATAAAATAAAAAAGGGATGAGTATTTAGCTCAGTGAGAGGGTCTGGTTCAATTCCTAGGGAATGAGGAAATGAAAAAAGGAAAATACAAATAACCAGTACATTCAGGAAGTAGTTAACTTGGTTGATATTTAGGGACTAGGGCAGCGGTGACTAAAAGGAAATGCACGGGTGTACAAATCCTAGCAAATGTGAATCAAACTAACTTAGCTTACTGCTATGTCCGGTGAACCGGAAGCATCATCTCACGCCCAAAGTTTACTAATAAAACTGTCAGGGGTAAGTCAATGTTACTGCTGTTTTACTGTTTGATATAAAAATAAAACAATATTAATGTGAGTGATCAAACACCAAATGTCATTTCTTCAGAGTCTGAATGGTGTTTTATGGAGACCCTCCTAAGGTGCAGGATTTCTTGAGCAAGAGGAATAGCAACATTTTATCAGCGTCATGGCTATATTTTTTGATAGTGAGTGATATAAAGCTGAACAAGGAAAACTAGATAAGGCCTATAAATTCCAAGACAACACACAGAAATGTGACTCATATTTTACAGAAGTTTGGTTCGACTCAATTTGTCGATGCTCTGCTGTCATAATATGCACACTCAGACATGTATCTCTTGCGACAAAATTTTATCCTCTGAAGTAATTGCCAATCTAAAGTCCCAGTAATGTCCTGTGTTATTAAAGATATATGGTCAATTTGAATAAAAGAGCTCATGTCCATGTCTTAAAAATCTGATATGAAAAGTTAAAATGAGGAAAAGAAAAAACATTATGACAGTCATTAAATTCTCATTTTAAAGAATGAATTATGTAGATTTAGACTGCAAAAATCTTTTTACTTACTACATTAAGGAACTTACCTTAACTAATGATTATTTTATTGTAAACATAAAAATTATACAACAATGGAAGGAAATACTTTATTCAAAGAGAGAGCTGTAGCTGTACTGCCGTGAATCAATATCTATTATCTATCATCTGTTTATTAATCATTTTATAAGAAATACACTAAAGTTGGATGCTATAAAACACACAGAAAATATTTAAATATAAAATAAAAATCATAAATTAAAATATAAATGGAAAAGTAGAATACAATATTTTTTAAGCTTGAAAGACAAAGTGAAAGTTTTTTAAAAAAAATTTATATAAATCAACAAAATTAAACAAGTTGGTAATGACCTTGTAGAAGATTTTTACAAACTGTAGTTGTGACATGTTAAAAATAGTTTATAAGTATCTTGAAATGTCTAATCATTCAAGAGAAAAATATCTTATCCTTTTAAATACTTCTATTTTAGGTCATTAGCATTTTAATGTCATATAATGTATCTATATGCTGAAATTTAATGAATTTGTGTATATACACTAAGGCAAAAGTATGTAAATGCAATAAATAAATACTTTTTTAAATTTCAGAGTGTTATATTAGAGTAAATAATAACACACTTAGAGAAGGAATGAAAAATAATATAAAAGCATAATAGAAAGGGAAATGATACATATTGTCTCTGAAGAAATACCAAATTATGCTAGTGCTCTAAATTTGAAGTGCTCTGCCAAAAGTATTAACTATTTAACTTAAATTTGTGGCTGTGTCTGAATGTCTGGGTTGCTCTCAAACTTTATATATGGAAGTCTTAACCCCTTAGGGGATGTTATTTAGAGATCTGGTCCTAGAAAGGGGGGGTAACTACATCCTAAGGATGGACAGGTTCCTGAGTCGGGTTAGAATGCTTATAACAACATTGCTACTGTAATCTCAGCTATCTGGATAGCAGAGGCTGGAGGAGCACAAGTTGGGACCAAGCGTGGGAAAATCAGTGACCTAGAAGGCCTATCTCAAGATAATGTAATAAAAGTACTGGAGATGGAGCTCAGAATGCTCTAGGCTCAATTTCCAGTGCAATAAATGAATGAATAAATACGACTTTTCAAAGGCTCTAAAGAGCTGCCTGACCCTCCCATTTTGGGAAAACCCAGTGGAACAATTTCTGCTCAACGTAAAGGGGACCCACAACTGACACACAATCTGCCAATCCCTTCATTGTACCACTCGGCCTCCACACCAGTGAGAAATTGATGATTGTTGATTTTAAACTACCCAGGATACATTGTTGTTATACTACCTTCAACTAAGACAGTTTTTAATGAGACTTTTATAAGACAATTTTAAAAAGATACTGATGAGGTAAATTTCAGTTGTAAATAAGTCCCTGTTGAAGCAGAAGACAATGAGAATAAAATAATGCACAAGCCACATTGTGGTATGGCTAAGAAATATAAACTTTGAGGCCGATTCTACTATATTCTCCTCTACGTGGTGGAAAATGACCTATTATATTGTTCCTCTTAATTTTCATGCTTGTGGTTTGGGTAGATCAGACCCAGCAAAAATTACCTTGAAGTTACGGCTAATATAATTTCCAAGTGATTGACCTTCCTTCTCACTGACGTTTTGTATATTTGAATCTAATTGAACTAAACATAACCGAAAATTCAGGCGTGGAGCCAGTATCCTTCTTGGTTGACCCTGTTGTGAATGCCAGCTCCTGAAGGAGCTTCAAGAGCAGATCAACTTCTCCAGGCTGTGTTTAAAATAGATTCTGTGTCTCAGCGACATAACACAGCGTTACACCTGCTTCAACAGGAAACAGCTTCTCCCAGAGTTTCCATGTGTTTAACATTAGGCAAACATTGGCATTTGTCACCTGCATGGCTTTTCCTTAAGAAGACTGAATGACACACTGAGTTTCCTAGGAGAAGCAGCTGGAGCATTAGCAAAACTATCCACCTTTAGAGCTGGGGCTTGGTGATAATAATTGCAGATGAGAGTGAATAATGGTGATTGTACAATACGCAATGCCAATATCTCTCAGTGTACACAAAGTCCACCAGATAATTTTGACTCCTGAATGGATGTCTATACTTTATCATAAAGGAAACTATAGAGGATCTTACTGTGACAGAAGATCTTACTGTAACTAGAGACGGGGTCAAATTATGGAACTGGAAGAAAAGTGACTGAGAAACATTTATTCCTTGCTAGCACTAATGCCAGGCAGGTTATCAAAATCAATTATCTACTAGGTGTGTAAGAAGACTTTTGTAAATTAAAAAAGTGAAAATGGTCATAATTTGCCAAGTTTGCCAAGTTTGCCAGAAGGAATGTATATATTTTAAAGTGAATCCAGAATTCATGCAATACTAGCACAAGAGCCTTATTTCATATATTTTCATTCAATATCACTTTTATGATTTTTTTTGTTGAGTTTAAAGCAGGCAGTAGAGCTTTTGAACATGCTCCAAATGTTTAATAGCCTTCGGTATCAAATAATGTCAAGTCTTGGCATTAAGGAAGATACTGACAGTGCTTCTTCTCAAAAGTGAATACATTCCAAATTAAATTGTTGAGGAAAGAAAATATTTTTGCATGAACTCTGTGGAAAATATTATTCAAAGCAATAGTAAATGACATGTAACAAGTTTTGTAATAAATACAATGCTTTTGTACCAAATATCCGGTTTGAAAGAAAGCCGCACATCTCTTTCAAAAACTACAAAAAATATCAACTCTGAACTGAAATGATGACTACATGTTCCCCCAAAGCATCAACATCCACAGAGAGAAGAGTGGCTTACTCCGATATCCTACATGCTTTAAGAATAGGTATTTCCTTTGAAAACTGTCAGTGAACTTCCCTAATGACATCAATCAACCAGAAATATGCATAAACCCATTCTTGAACCAGTTATGCTCCAAGAAATAGCATTAATGCTAGTCATGTTAATTTGAAAGACTTGTCTTGATAAACAATCCACAAAGATGTAGAACACTATGGGGAGAGAATATTTTGCAGGAAGGCATGAAGGATGGAATTAATGGTAAGGCCCCTCTCCCAAATCTGCTACACTATGGTATTTTTTGTGCTTGGAATGGAATCCAAGGCCTCACTGATGCTAGGCTAGTACTCTAGCACCGACCCCTATGCTCCTACTTACTATGCTAAGGTGTAAGTGTTAAAAGACAAATCATGATTACAATATTCACATCCCATTAGAAGAAAAAGAGACACTGAGATGCAAAACTCTGTGTCTTACAGTCATCATAGTCACAGGAAATTGTAATTGATGAAATGGTAAAAAAACAATATTTATGTGGCAGTGCTGCATGCCAACATAGGTATTATTCAAAGCTACACTGAGTTGAAAACATCAGGAACTGAACCAATTCATGAGTGGAAAGGGATGAGCTAGTAGGTGACAGATACATAGAGAAATATGGCAGAATAGCACTTTTTTCCTTTCTACTTTAACAAGAAGTTTAGAATCTGTATGAACAAGTATGATTTCAGCTATTTCTACAATGCATGAGGTAATATAGTATTGTTTCTTACAATACTCTTACTCTCTTCTTTAGTATAAAACACTATGGTATGTGCCCTTTTAACAGTATTCCTTAAAATCTACTTCCCTTCAATTCTGAGCATCTTTGTATGTGAATTTCAAGAGCATTCCTTTTCCCATGGAACCTAACACATCAGTCTAGGACTTCTTAACTACAGTGTCAGCTCCAGAAATTTTTCACAGAATAGATAGATATGTTTCAAAATGATAAACTGTAAAACATATTACTTGCAAAAGGAAATATTGCTATCTTAAACTCTTCTGTTTAAACTGAAATTGTGATTGCTTTTACAAATACTGCCTTTTATGTATAGAAGATGAACATTAGAAAGGCAGTGCAAAATAATGAACTCTATGTTATATTTTCATGGAAGTTCACAATTGACACCCAGTATAGAGATCACAAAGGCTATACAAATGAACATAATTCTAAACATCATACAAAATCCTACAGAACAGTTTCTTATTCAGTGAGGCGTTTAAGCAGTAATGGAACAATTAAAGGTGAGAAAGTGGCCAAAATAGTAATTATATTGACAGATCCCAAGAGAAATCTCTTTTCACAGTGTAGGCTATGATTTACCTAGGAAAAGGGCATCAAGAAGTAGAAGAGGAAGACAATTAAAAGGAAAGGAAAAGAAGAAGAACCAGAAAATGGAAAATGGATAGAATGGGATAGATGTTACAGAAACCTTTGTTTTTTAAAGAGAAGTATAACTTCAACACTTTCTAATGCACATACAATGTAAAGCATATTGCTTAGTGAGGGTTGCAGTCAAAATATTTAGAAAACTTCTAAATGGCTCAAAAATATCTTTATTATAAACACTACTCATTTTTAAATATTGATGATATTTAAATAGGTCTTTCCACAAAAGCCCTAATATATTTTAAAACTAAACTCTCATTCAATATTAAAAGAATTTTATTTTGCCTCATCAAGCTTTTAGATTCAGACTTAAGACTAAATTGAATTTCTGCCAGTATTGCCTACATGTAAAATTAATGACAGTAACCTAATAAGATCAAAACTTCTCTACAAAGATGTGTTGTCACATATGTTTGGAAAGATGCAGTGTTCTGCAATTAGATTTTGGAAACATTTCCATGTAGTTTTATGATATCTACTATGGTAACTAACAAATTACAAGAAATATGTTTTTGAAGTATATTTTATCTAATATACAGTAAATCCCCAACATGTGAACGAATTCCATTCTGGGAGAACATTTATAAATATGAGTCATTTGTAAATCCAACAAAGCAAATCTTGTATAACTCTGACACAAATATACAATACAAAGCATAATGAAACCAAATGTGAGCTCTGTTCATATCTATGAAAGTTTACAACGTGAATGTTCATAAGTTAGAGACATATTGTATATGTTTTCTCTACAGTTTCATAGAGCTTTGGTGATACCAATAAATGTAATGAAAGACCTGCTTGGAACTGTTTTGTAACAAATTCTGTGAAGTACATAACTCCAGCTTACTGCCATTTTGCCTATGTAAATGTTAATTAAATGTTACTCATAATATCTAAATATATATATTTGATTTGCTAGAATTAATAACATCAAAATATTTTTAAATTACAAGAAATAGAATTTTTAATCAGTTGTGCAATTAATTTATTGAAATTTTATCTAGAAATGATTCAATTCTACTTTGTGGGTCATTGTAAAATTGCACACTATTTCAATCACATTAAAAGCTTTGACTTTATTACTGTCATTTACTAGGGAAAGTATGGTAATAAGTTCTTCAACAAAGTGAAATTAACTATTTTCTTGATGAATTTTTAAAGCAACTAAACAGTGCTGTTTTTACAATAATGGTTGGGAGTAATTCTACAAGGAAATAAGTAAAAAACTTTAGGATATGAGAGAAAAACTACATGGCTATCTCCAAAAGTGTTGTCTACGTGGTGGAAATAGTGTCTGCGAGTTCCCAAGGCAGAGGGTGTTGAAATGTTAATAACATCACTGAGCATACCATGGTTAGAACTAGTGTCACAAGTAAAGTGCTAAGTTAAAACTGTAGGAAAAAGTACAGTAAAGGAAGTCATTTGTAGTATGCATTTAGTTTTTTATTCCCAGAGAGGTGAAAAGCCATTGGAGCGATTGAAAATGATACTCATGCTTTTGTTTAAAATCTGACTACTGTGAAAATAAAAGAGCTGGGTGAAATTTGGAGAATATTTTTTCAAATATGATGTAGAGGTGAATTTGAGTGACTCCAGATCTATATTGGAAGGAAATCTTTGGGACTTCTGGATGGATTTGATGTGGAATGCTAGAGACATCAAAACTATGGGCTGCATTTAGCACCATTATTAACTTTAAAGCTACAGTGTTAGTGTTGATTCGACAGTAGAGAACAGAGGAAAATGTAAAAGCAGTAGAAACAAAGACAGAAGGGAAATTCCCTTTTACTGGCACAATTTGCCCAGGAACTAGAGTTATATGGATCATTACTTTGAGATCTAGAGCTATAGTGTGTGTTTACCCTCTGAGACCAGGAGAGATCTTCTCTTCTGGGGAAAGGCCAGTAGGGTCTGGCTCAAGTCTCAGTTGCAATGTGTGTGTTACCAAGGGTTTAGGCAGAGTATCTCCACACAAGAACAAGTGCCCAGATTTACTATCCTCCTCTAAGACAAGCTAGATCATTCTTTTTGTTGTTGTTGTTGTTGGTTTTTTTTTTTTTATTTTCCAGTACCGGGAATCAAACTCACGACTTTGCACTTGCCCGGCAGGGACTGTGCCACTGAGCTAAATCCCCAGCCCCTAAGATCATTCTTTGTTATAAGAATAAAAGGAAAATTTGTGACCTGAATAATCATGACATATGTTCACGCTAGGTGTGGAGGAGGGAGAGGGATCAGTGTTATAATGATGTAACAAGGACGGCATCACAGTGACATATCTGTTGAATCTAAACGTTTGTCCTGATGTTTCACTCCACATCATATTTTATATTAGCTGTTTAAATTATTACTACTCATTTAAATTATACAGTCAATATTTTATATTTTAAAATAATAATTATATTTTTGAGATTCAAGTGACTAGATCATCTATTATACATCATTGTTAATATGAGAATGGATTTCAATGATATATGCTATTTTTGGCACTGGAGAAAATACATTTGTCAGTGAGACATAGTAACAGCTTTAATAATTTATAGTCTAAGATATTTTATCAAATATTCCATGGAAAGACAACTCACAGTTCTCATGTCAACCTACCTGCATAACACATAAGTCACAAAAACTTAGAAAATAATGGAGTGCAATAAATTAATTATTTAAAATGAATAATTGAACTGTGCATGCTTTGTAATTTCAGCTTTAATGATTTAAGTTTCATAGTTTTTAATAAAATTATGATACAGGGGATTTAGACTTTATTGGAAATATAGTGTAGTTGCAGTCATCCATGCTTTATTAAAATAAAATGTTTATATTACTTAGGTCAAATTTTAAAAAAAAAAAAGCAAAAGAATTACTCAACTTCCACATTTTTTTAAATATATAACACCTGAGTAGGTGATCATTAACTGTACTGCACAGAACACATTTACAGTAGATGCTTTCAACCAAGACTTAAGAAGTTGAATATTGAAATGAAAATATTTGAAAGTAATGTTTCTATATTTGTTGGAAAGATTTTTATTTATAAAATTTTCTTTGGATCAATTTTTCAAGCTATTTGACAATCTTTAAAAGAATGCATCAAAAATTTTAAATAAAATTGGCAATGGTGTGAAGAAATAAATGAATATTTTATATTGGAGACCCATTAAGTGTGACTGAGCTCTATGATTTCATCATATCAGCCAATGCAGTTACATAAATAAAAACTTGTGATGCAAAACTGTGTTTCAAATACAAATAGGTTTACCCTCATTTCACCTCAGACTCATATTTTCATTCTAAAAATACCTTCACTCAGTTCAGAACACACAGTAGGCTCAGAGTTTAGTGCTGAAGCACATAGAATGGTTTGTACCTATGGCCACATTTAAGTTAAAAGTATAAAATCTGCTAAGGTTAGCAAATATCCCATAAACACACAAGCCCTGCACTTTTAGGTGATTATTAATTTAACACAACACCAAATTTCACTGCACCTGAGTAAAGCCTAGTGTGTACCACGTCTCTGTGTGGGAGTGTAAATAAAAATTTTTGAAAACATGAAACTATTGTTTTTCTCCCTATTCATAAATACTGTGATATAACATTCTATAACTCTTTCAATGTAAAGTACAGTACAGCATTTTTGTCTACATATTATTAAGTAGAGAAGATAATCACGTGGCACTATTACCAATTCTAAGGAAATACACACAGGTATGTGGTCTGACCTATGCTCAAGACTTAAATAAACAAATATTTCAAGAGCCCATGAAAAATTCAGTATCTTTGCATGAAGCCCCACAAGCTTAAATTTAATTTTTTTGTGTGTGGAAGGCCATCTTAATATCAAGAATATCTCATTTTCCCACTTTAGGTTATTTTTAATCATTAATATTTTAAATCCTAAATGCCAAGAGATTCTCAGGAGTATTTTCAGAATTCTTCAACAATTTTAGGGGCTATTGCAAATCAGAGAGAAAATAATGTGTCTGCAACCTCTGTAGTCCTTTCTTGTCTTACGTAAAGGGTATTTATGCATAAATGCACGCTGAAAAGTCTATTTTTACCTCATTGATTGGACAAGATCATTCTGGAGACCACATTTTTGGCTGACCCCAGTAAATGAAATATAAAATGAAAAGACAGAGAGAAATGCAAGATATAAAATCAGAATTGTTATTTTTGGAATCATATTTTTGTTTTTATGCTGAGAAGTCTAATAGTATGTTCAAGGTTCTTTTACAATCTTCAAGTTTGACAATTATACATATATTTAAACTATTGCACAACCCAAACTAAGATTTTTTAGCTATTGCTTATCAGAAAAGTAACTAAACATTATCATACATAATTATATTTTCTTTAATATTCATATTAAAAATGTCAGTTTGATTCCAGTAAAAGCCACGTTATGCAGAAATCTACATTTACACTGTGTTCAACTTTACTCAATAATCTATTTTTCTCACTTTCTACAATCTGCCACTCTGTACACATGAAATTTACACTTGTGTTTTATATGTAAGGATGAATGTATGAATTTTTTCAATTTTTCTAGGTATCCAAAGAAAACTTTGTAACAAACAAACATGATTACACAACCTATATCATTCCTTACTGAGGGAAATGATGGCGGCATCACTGAAACATAATGTCAATTACTTTTAGATTCATACAAGAACTGTGAATGTTAGAGCCATAAGGCTTTTCCCAAGACCCCTGTGAATTATCTGTCCTGGTTAAAGGAAGCATAAGAATTTGCCACACATATACCCAGAAGGGATGAACACGCATGAACTAGAAGAAAATGAAATGGTCATGAAAGAGTGTGACTGGAGACAGCCGCGTGGGGAGCGGAGATAAGGTGGTAGGAGAAGATGGGCTCGGAGGAGAGATAATGAGAACTCTGACAGAGGAGATGAGCGGTGTGGAGATTAAGCTTACAAAGTGAGATATCTGTATCCAAAACTCAAATCTTTGAGAAGAACATTTCCACACATCAAAGAACGCCAGGGAAATAGTTTAATTTTACTACAATTTGAAAGCAACAATGAACTATCAACGTTGTGGCTACTTCCTCGGTGTCTGGTATGATACGATTACAATTCAAGAACGGATTCAGGAAATTTGTTTCTCCAAAGCATCAGACACACAGGTACAGCACACCACACAGCTGTTACTGACATGTTAGATTTACGCTTTTGAAATTAGGACTGGCTACTAAGGCTGACTTTTTTTCTCTAGAAAGGTAACAAATTTCAATGTATCATTTTAGAAACACGTTTTGGTATGTTATATATGTTAATAGAAAAGGACTACACACACAAACTATTAACTCATTCCTGTATTAAACCAACATGAGTCACATTTAATGTTAGCATAAAAGAGAAAATGAAATTCTGGTGAAAACTAATTTCTATGGATGTCATTTAAACAAGGTGTTATGAGCTAATCCTTAAATAATAATATCATATCTTTAAAAAGCTAGGGTAATCAGAAAGTGACCGGCAAAAACTGATCACAATTTACAACAATCTTGGGACCTATACAATAAAGGCATCTCTGCAAACTGTTTAATATAACTTGAGCTAAGTAGGCATGACAGTGGAGAATTGGGTTAAACATTTCAAATATTTTCATTTGTATATCTCTGTAGATGGAGTAAATAAAATGAAGTGACTTAAAATACTGTAACAATCTACTTGTCAGAAGTCTGCAAATTGAGCAGGCCCTGGCACGAACAATCCACATGTGCCTCATTCAGCATAGTTGCTGGCATCCTGGTGTCATCTCTAGGTGCCAATGCTTACATTTTTGGCAGTGGAGGCTGGCTGTCACCTGAGACCTCAGCTGGGGCTATAATTAGATTTCTTTCAGGTAGATGCTGATTTCTAACAGTAGGTATTAGCTTTTCTAACACAGCCATAGAAGTCACACAGTGTTAATTTCACTACATATTATTGTTAGAAGTGAGTCATTACATCCAGTCTATAGTCTCTGATGGGAATTTAGATTTAACCTCTCAATGTATAAGTGACAATAATATGTAAAACAGAGCATGTAGGAAATGATATTATGGCAAAATCATCTTTGAAACATAAAATCTCATACAATTACATAGTTGTAAACTAAGGATGGTAAAACATATCCCAGTGGTTTTCAAGCAGATGAGGGGAATTGCCTGACATGAGGCTTACAGAACTCTATCTGGCAGCTTTGGGAGAAAGGATCAGAATGAGCTCACATTTAATAGATGGCAAACCATTCCAGATCCGCTGCAGAACGTAACGATGGGAACTTAGGTGACAGCAGTGAATTTGTGAAAATAAGCAGATGGTAATGTCCTTCCAGGAAAGAAAACTGACCTAACAGTGATTAATCCTTAAGACAGGCAGAGAAAACTAGAGTGAAAGGTGCTCATGGAATTTGGGAGCAATTTTAGCATAAGTGTTAAATAGTAAGGAAGAAACTAGATGGAAACCATATCCAAGGCTACAGATGCCTTGGAAACTGAAAACACAAGCATAGAGAAGAGTGACCCAAGACTGGGGAAAGCCAGGCAAAACAACCAGAGGAAGCAAAGGAAAAGTTCATAAATTGCTGCATTTATTTTTGTTTATTTGAAAATGAGTGGAGATGAGATTCGCTGAATAAGACCGAGGGAGGAACAAGAGTGTGGAGAATGCACAAGGCAGGGTCAAGTGTGGAACAGCTTTCTAAGGCTGACAGAGGGCTGCTCAGGTGAGACGCAGGTCCAGAGAGGCAATAATGAGTTGGGCGTGCCTTGGCAAAATAGGATATGTGAAGAGTACTGCAAATGGCTAAGTTTGGAAAACCTCAGTGTACACTGGAGCTACTGTCTCTCTCGAGAAAAATTGCATGTGCAGGGAGTTTTGTTTTTCTCCTACTGATTCCGTTACCTATGAACCACTGGGACATGAGTCAGTCCCTTTTCTGTGGCTCAGTTCCACATCTTTAAAAAAGGGATACTGTATATTAAATGACTTAATAAAAAATGCTTAGAGGTCAGGGATACAGCTCAGTGGCCTATGCGCCTGCGTGGCAAGTGCAAGGTCCTGAGTTCGATTCCTGGTACAGAAAAAAAAAAAAAAAAAAGAAAATGCTTAGGTTGGAGATTGATGTAGTACTTTTGCATAATTGTTGGCCAATTTATGAAATCAAATAAAATAGCTATGTAATACTAGAAGTGATCTGATCATAGAAAATTGGAGTATTGGCTTTGGATCACCTCCCTATTAGACTGACTTTAGTAGAACAATATTAGTTCTCCCCTTCCAAGAACTATTATTTATCAAAATATTTTTAAAGCACCTGTATATTAACAAAGTAGAAGGAAAACAGATTCATTACAAATACAATCTAGAAAAATATGTGTAGATGTTTAAATCTTTACAAAAGTAACATGGCTTAAAGTAATATTTTTATTAATTATATACAAATCTCACTCTAAATTTGCTTTTTAAACCTGTGTCTAGGTGCCTGGGCATAGCAGTTGCCTAGAAAGCCTGAGATCGTGAGTTCGATTCCAGTTTAAAATAAAAACCCATGTCTAAACAGAGTCGGTTCTTTCTTTAGATAAATTTGTGAATATATAATTTTCTAGATTCTTAATTGATCTGCACAAGTTTAAAAATGTGAACTTTCTATGCCATGCCCAAAAGGTGCCCTTTCCTTTTATGTTCACCTCGCCCGGCAGTGCCTTACTCAGAATACTGCAGAGCTCTGCTTCTGGATTTTGCTCATTGTCTGTCTCAAGTTTGCTCTCTCTACCGGTATGGAATGACATCAGAATCCTCATATGAGTTCCTACTTCAACGCGTCAAGCACTCACACGGAGGACAAGGAGTCCTGGCCAAGTGTGAGCAAAGGTAAGCCTCCTGCAGCCTTGGTGGGTGTAAACTATCACAGCCACTATGAAAATTGTTATGGAGATTTTCAAACAACTAAAACTAGAAATAACAACCCAGTTATACATCTGCCAGAAGAAAACTATAATGCTGTGGTGACGTGAGTGTGCCTATGGTCACCGCAGCACAACTCACACTACCTAAACTGTGGAATCAAGACAAGGGTGGACAAATGAATTCCAAAAAGAGAAGAGAAAAATAAAAAGAGAAAATGTAAAAAAGAAGTCATGCATATATACACAGTGGAGTACTGTTCACTCATAAGGATCAATGAAATCGCAGATACACAGGAAAATTAATGAAATTCAAGATCAGCATGCTAAGTGAAACCAGTTAGACACAGAATGTAAAATATCTTGTGTTTTCTCTTATTTGAGAGCCCTCATATATAAATAAATGAATGAATAAAATAGAGATGATAGGAAACTAGAAAGTAGACTTTTGGATGTAAGGCAAGCAATCTGGGTGGGGAAAGGAATATGGCTGTATGTATGCATCAGTTCTCCAAAATGAACATCATTATTTTGAATTACATCTTTTACTCACAGATGATGCTTAGACTAAAAATACCACATTTTCCACAATAATACTGAAAACGTAACCCGCACAAAAACAAACCGAACGAACAAACTTTCAAGTTTTCTTCCTCGCTTGTGCCACTGACCAGCTTATTTTCCAGCCTGCTCAATTCCACACGTGTAAACAAGCTGCTGGCTGCAGCTACGCTGGCTTGTGTCCTTCCCACATACCTGAACCCTCTCTGTTTCCATTCCCAAAGCATGCCGGTCTTTTTTTAAGTAACACTCTCCATCCTCGAGTTCTTGATTTAATTGTTTTTTTTGTCCAGAAACTTTTTCTAATATTCATAACTTCCTCTTTTTATTCTATTTTAGAGACTTACCAGAGTTATAGTTTGATCGTTATTTGTGTTGTTAATGATTAATCACAGCTTCTCACATGAGAACAAAATTTCACCGAGGGGAAGTTTGTATGCTAGAAATTACTTTCAACTTCATTGTCTAGAATTCTATTCAAATTACCTAGCATAATGCTGGCCATATTCTAATATTTTCTTAATTATCATCTGGTGAATTAAATAAACACATTATATGATTTAGGATAATATATTTTACACTGTGACATTGTACCCTGAAGTTATTTCAATATTGCATTTATTAAATAAGTTGTAAAATTAAAACATAATATTCAGAATAATATATCAACATGAAGTACAATTAATTCTCTATACCTATGGGTTCTACATCCATATGTTCAACCAAATGTGGGTCCCCAGATTTTGGTAGAAATAGAATCTGAATATCAGTATAAAACTCTTTCCATGTAGTTATTCTCTAAGTAACAGAAATTAGCACTTATTTATATTGCATTTGCATTGCATTAGATATTACAAATGATCTAAACATGACCTAAAACATACATGAGGATGCACAGAATGTTATATACCACTGTATGTAAGGGATTCAATCACCAGGTGGTTTTGGTATAGGGCTGTGGGTATGTGGAATCAAGCTTCTTTCATACACAGAGAGAAGATTGTGTGGTATAATAGGAAGTGATTATTTTCCCTTCAGAAATGCCATTATTTAGGTTCACAATTGAAAATGAATAAAACTGTGCATCTTTTACTCACAGATGATGCTTAGACTAAAAATACCACATTTTCCACAATAATACTGAAAAAGTAACTGATGTAAAAATATAGCACAGCTACCAATTTAATGGAAATAATTCATTACTCTTAGTTACTTTTCTCTCATTGCTGACAAAATACCCAACATGCAAAGTTAAAGGTGGAAAGGTTTATTTAGTTCACACTTTGTAGAAGTTTCAGTCCTTAATTGGCTGGCTTTAAGGCAGGGTGTCATGGTAGAAGGAATTGCAAAGGAGAAATCGTTCATGGCAGGAAGAAAGCAACAAAGCAAGCGAGAGGAAAGCCAACCTGCTCCCTGTCTCTTGTATTATATCCAGGGTAGCAGGATTAGGGTGGTGAAAAACCAATCAGTGGACTGATTTAGTAATCACTTACCTTTAATCCTAACATTGCACCATGAATCAGTCTCAGTATCACACACTCTAGATCCAGCTACCCCTGAAGCTTCACCTGTGACTCCATGAAGCTTTGGGGGACAGCTAGACACAGCCATAATAATTACCAAAGTACTTGTAAACAATTTATATCGCTTCCTATTTCTTTTAAAATTTTTGTACAAAAGATTTTTTCGTGTTTTATTGCTATATTTTCTATGAACATAATTTTTCATGGCCCTTTCCAATGTATTGATTCTTTATTCTTGTCTCTATCACTGTTTCTCTTTCAATTTAGTTCCAAAATTTCAAAGGTCCTCTTCCTATCCTTCCTCTTCTTCCTATTCTTTCTGTTCTCCTTTCTGATTTTCCTGTTCTTCTTCCTCTTCCTCCTTCTTTTTCTCCTTCTCCACCTGCTCCTTTTTCTTTTTCTTCTTCTTCCTTTTCCTTTCCTTCCATTTCTCCTTCTGTCCCCACTCTCTCATGCCCCAATCCTCCTTCTTCTCCTCTCCACCTTCTCCTCTTCATTATTTTTTGGATTGATTTGATATGCCCTCTCAGTGAAGATGAATGGAAATGGTGCTGAGAACTAAAGATCCCTAAAAATAGAGATCTCTATGAAACACTTTCGAAATCACTGGATGAAGAATAGCGTCTTTGAACTATAATTTTTATTTTTTATGTTTGCAGTGCATAATGATCATATTTGCTAGGCAGAAATTGGTGCATGTACCTAACCTATCTCAACTATATTTTTCCTTCCCCTCTACTTCACTTTTTTGCCAACATTAGATTTATTTATTTATCGTATGAATTCTCTTGAAGTTAAATATTATGTGGACAGATTAACAATCTAACAGGCCAAGGAACACATAAAACACATAAGACAGTTACACAAAACCAAGGAACAATTTCAGATGCATCATCCATCCTGGAACATGTGTTTTATGCCCTTAGAAAGATGCTAGTGATTTCTTTTTTTTTTTTTCTTTTTTTCCTCCGGTACCAGGAACCGAACTCACAACCTTGCACTTGCCAGGCAGGCGCTTTGCAGCTGAGCTAAATCCCCAGCCCTGCCTTTCTTAATTTCCTTCAATTAGGATCATAGTCAGAAATCAGATATTGGAAGTTACTGGTTTTCAAATGAATTTGAGCAGAAAAACATAATTTGAGAAGAATTTGTTTTGCCTTTGCAGTGGAAAATAATTCACTGTTGCATTCTAGACCCCTTGCTCTTTAATTTAATGTAATTGTTCTGAACCTTTAGGTAATATGCTTAAATAAGTAGATTTATCTATGAAACAAAACTGTTATCATTCCGGAGACTGGGTTATATTAAAGCACTATTGAAAAGTATTTCAAGTCCTCATTTGTAATTTAGTAACTCAAAATATTAAAGAAGCAAAATAGTAAGAACATTCAGAATGATAGCTTCCAAAAATATCACTGCTCTGCTCTAGTACTAAGTATATTTATTAATTAAATTTCGCCCAGCCTTTGAATTACTGAGCACAAAAGCATGAGTGTATCACAGCGAAAAATAACAGAAACTCCATTAAGTTTGATTTTCAGAGGAGGTTGTATCTTTACTTCCTTAATTCAAAGTGCACTGTGATAGTGTCAGGGCACAATGTGGCCAAGTGTTTGCTACTTTTAAAAATTTTATCTTAAAGAGAGAAAGTAATACAAACAATACAGAATTTCAAAACAACATGAAAGGAAATTAACAATGGTTATTATTTTGCATATTTTTACTTTAGAAGTAGTTGATCAGATTACAAGATGTAGCCATGAAAAATTGGTCCAACAATATAAGAACTAACTGTTGCTTTCACTGAACAATTAGAAATTAGTATTACAATTACCTTAGCTATCTTATATATACATATATAGATATAGTTTTTAAAATATTAATTTTTCATTCCTTTCTTTCTCCTTTCCCCCATCCCAGCTTTTCTTTCCTTTTGAACAGTTTCTTTCCCTTTCACTATATCTATTGTACCTTTTATATCTTATTTACTTATTCAGTTTCTTACACTAGGGAGACAGTACAATATGAACACATGAATATCTGCTTTATTTCACTTAGGAGTATGGTCTCTAGTTGCATCCATTTACCTATAATAGCCTTGAACTTATCTTCCTTTATAGCTGAGTAGTATTCCATTATAAGAATCCCACATCTTTTTTATCCATTCTGCAGTTGGTGGGAATTTGGCTTATTTTCAAGATTTAGTTACGGCAAATTGTGCTGCTATAAACATGGGTGCAAATATACAGCTGTGATATGATGTTTTTAATTCTTCTGGGAAGATACCCAGGAGGGAAAAGCTGGGTAAAATGCAACCTCCAATTCTAGCTTTTTTGATGAAGCTCTACACTGATTTACACAGAAGTTTCACCGGTCTACGCTCCCACCAACAGTGGAGAAGGGTTCCTTTTCCCCCACATTCCCTCCAGCATTTTTATTGGTTGATTTTTTGATGACAGCCATTGTTTATGGGGTGAGATGGAATCTCAGTGTTGTTTCAATTGGCATTTCTTGAATGACCAATGATGTTGAACATTTTTTTTTTCATTTATTTATTTGCCATTGTTAGTTCCTGATCTGAGAGAACTAACATGTATTCATCTCAGAAATAAACATGACTCATCACTTAGGGCTCAAAGGAAAGTGTGAAGTTATTTTATCATCTGTGTGGGCAAATACTGCAACCTCTAGGTCTTGTCTAGTGTTCCAGTGGTGAAATAGTTTCTACCAATCACCAGGAGATTCACCAGAATTAAGATCTCCTGTGAATACCATGAGATATTTGGAAACAAGTATCTGTAAGTTTTAATTATAAGCAGTCTTTTGAGTTTAAAGTGCCAATGCTTGAATAATCCATGGCATATTATACTATATATTGCCTCTTTCTCATTGACAGTGGTATTTTTAAACAGCAGAGTGTAAAGGTAATATTATGCTAAGTTACTGCTATCACTGCAGCTGTGTTCTGCTTTTATTTTATTTTATTTTTTTCTGTTTGGGTTTGTTTTGCTTTTCAGGTACAGGGGATTAAACCTAGGGCTACATGCCCAGCCCATTTTACTTTATTTTATGTTTATTTTGATACAGAATCTCATTAATCACTAAGTTTACCACACTGGACTGGAATTGGTGATTTTCCTACTTCAACTTCCTAGCTGGGATTAGAGATGGGTGCCAGAATGACCAGCTGTGTGTTGTGCTTTTTAAAAGTAAGAAATCCTCATAGAGCAGCCACGATCTTGATCCCATTAAAAGAGGTAATTTAAATTGGATCTGATTTCTTAAAGTCAAAATTCTAATAAAAATGAAAACGTTTATCTCACAGTAGATAATAAATGATTAAATTACTATTGTGGAAGTGAACATAACAGATCAAAATAATATGCAGCATTAAATAGATATTAACCATACAACATAAAATATAAGTTAACTGATCTAAAAAACTAAAAATTGAACTGACTAAACAAATGTAAAAAATAAAATATGAAGTGTTGTATTAAATGGAAATGTCTGTTCCTTGACTTGTTAGGAGTCAAAAATTACCATTTTCTGTCTCTAAGAAAATGATATAATTGGCAACTAGGTTGTTTGTTTCATTAAGAAAATTAAATATAGCTTTCATTGCACTTCAGTGTGTGAAACTATAAATGTATTATTTCGTTTATCTTGTCACAGTCTTCTCACTATTAACGCATCAATTTCCACTTGAAACTGAGGTGTATATTTGCAAAATACTTTGCAAAAGTGTCACACGAAGATAGGCAACTAGTAATTAATAAAGTATAGCATTTTTTTTTCATTAAACAAATTTCTTATTTGGCAGGGTGATTTTTCATCTTTGCTATTCAAAGTATGTGAAATTACTATATTGTGACATCATTTCTATTGTTATACATAACACACATCAAAGATCAAGTTAGCATTGCTGGATTCACTAAATTTCAATGATTGTCCTCCTACATACAAATTGGTGCTAAATTCTGTTTTTTTTTTTGTTTTTTTTTTTTGGTATCGGGAATCAAACTTACGACCTCACACTTGCCGGGCAGGAACTGTACCCCTGAACTAAATCCCCAGCCCCTCTAAATTCTAATATGTTTTACTGGATATTTTTTCCTAAGAGAATGAATGACAGTGATCAGAAGCCTTCTCTCATCGAATGTTGTAAAAACAGAATGTTCTATGATAATTGGAAATTAAAATGAAATTATAAAAATGATCTTCTCCCAGATAGAGAATTACTTAATAGTTCTGAATCTCAAATAAGAAATGCACACATTTAAAGTTTCATACATACATATTTTTCAAGAAATATTTTCATTACAATTTTCAACAAGGGGAAATTTTTGCAAATTAAATAATCATATACTAAAATAGGTTCTAAAATTTCTATATCTTGGCCCAGTAAACTGCTAGGCCCTATTCTAGGAATTCTATATCCCAGGTAGAAGACATTTTCCCCTACAATCGTAGGTTCTCAGCTCTTGAATTATTGAAATTAAGATAGTAATGTTATTATTATGAACAATAATTCTAATGATGAGTAATTTACCACAAAGGAGCACTTTAGGGGCCAGGGATACAGCTCAGCAGCACAAGCGCCTGCCTGGCAAGTGCAAAGTATCAAGTTAGATCTCCAGTACCAAAAAAAAAAAAAAAAAAAGGAGCATTGAACATATAAGTATTTTCAATTTTAGTTATTAATTTATTGAGTTCAATGAGACTTTGCTAATTTTGCAACCTTAAACTAGAGATAGTGTGGGGTGGGTATAGCTCAGCGGCATGAGTGCATGCCTGACAAGTGTGAAGTTGTGAGTTCGATTCCCAGTACCCCCCAACAAAAAAATAAAAATAAAAATAGTGAAAATATCTTTGATTTTCTCATAAAAATATCTGAAATACATTTTGTGTACCTTTTCTCTGATCTTATACTTTGAGTTGCAGGCAATTTCAGATATCCAAAGAACTTTTTTTATTATTAAAACTGATGTATTTTTAAATGTATTTGCCTTAGAGAATAAACTGCTCAAGTGTAATTAATTCATCATCAGCTGAGGTAAACTTTGAAGTTGACCAAGTTGAAGATCCTTGGATCAGAATTCTAGCAAATTAATAATACAACATACACAAAGATTATTAGCGAAGGCCCTACAGGTGAAGAGTATTATGCTTTAACATATGAAAGGACTCAGGGAAAGTAGTGTCATTAAAAAAGATAAGTTAGAAAAGTTTGTTTTGAAATTTGGTTTATGCAATTAAATTTTAAAAAGACAGTTTCAATGCTCTCTTTTTTGTAAGAAAATTAAAATGAGTTATTCTTTACAGTTTGGTTAGTTTCTTTTTCCTTTTTAGTAATCAGAAAATGATAACTGACAGTTGAGTACTGATTTCTCATTTAGTTGAAATAGGAGAAACTTGAACAAATAATTTCCACCCTCTCTTAAATTCCAAGGTGTGTGTGTATGTATAATTTTTAATCGTGGGAAAGTTATATAAATCAATTAAAACATGAGATTATTTAATGCTACATTATTTGTTAGAACCTGATTAATTTGTATAATATGACTTTACAACACTTGCTAGGATTTCTTACATAGTCTTAATAAATGGGTTAGCACAGTGAACTTGACTAACATCAAACTACTGAAGTTCAAATAGAATTTTTACAATCTCTACTTCTTTACTCTTCCCATATTTTAAATTATTCTTCTGGCATTTTTATTCTGGGAAGAAATGCATGGAAAAAGCACATGGGCTAATCAAAATAAAAACACCATGTACTGTTCTTTTAAACAGTGTTGATAGAACTGTTTAAAAATGTAAATTATTTCAACACAAAGTTAGTTATACATTTTTTGAACTTAAGGCAAACCAAGGCAGTTACTAGCTTCTTCTTTAAGTGAGTTTCTAACAGCAAAAATGATTAACAAAATCCAGCAGACCACTGTGTTAAACCTTCAGATAGGGTTCAATGTTTGCCTTTTAATGATACTTTTATCTTCCTATGTCAAAGAGTACTCTATTTCTGAATTCATGTGTTTAGGTTAGATGTTCCTAAGGTGAATATCTTATAGATAGAAGATTAAAACTTGGATACTTTCTTCAGGTTTTCATACATTAAACATTTCAGTTAATTATAATATTTTGAAAATTATCCTGTGTTTTATTATTCTGGGTAAATGCTTCTTGCTTTATTAACAATTTGAAACTTAAATGATGAACCAAGTATGTATGCAACTTTTTTCAAATATTGAATGAAAGTGCAGATTTTTAAGAAATTTATAGCATAAAGCTGAATAATTATAAGGTATGAACTAAAACTTGCAGTGCCAATTTATAGCTTTATTTCAAGTGTATTTTGAAACTTGTTTCTCATTTATAAAACCATTTTCTGAAATTAGATAAATGATTTAAATAAATCTTCAGTAATTAATATTTGTGATTCCTTTTGAAAATACTTTTCAAAAATTCAGTGTGATATAAAATATATCCTCAAAAATGAACTCATAATATTAATCTAAACCCATAAGTTTTTGTTTTATTCCTAAGATCAGCTTATTGGGAAGCTGGAGCAATTAATGCATGCAAACATATAATGATAAGATTTGATCACTAAATTAAGATTTTTAAAATCACTTGTAAGTGAATAAGTGTCAAGGAGCTAGGACAGTAGTTAAAGAAAAAAGAATACAAAAATTCTAACTATTTAAATTGTTTGGAAACAAAAATATAAAAGTATAACAAATAAAAATTGAATCCATTCTAGCATTGGAATATATTTTGAAATGTATAACATCTCACCAACTAACTAATAATTTATGGTGCTAATGCTAAAACTTCAGCATTTAGTCTAACTTTGAAATAATCTGAGGTGCCATATGCTACATCAGTTTCATCTCAGGTATAAAATGTCTATCTTACAATAGAGTGTAAAACATCATTGCATTAATGCTTTCAAAGATTTGAGAATATTCTAGATAATTACTGTTTGGCTCTAAAACAAATAATTGACAGTAAAGCCTTTACCCTGCACATTATCTCATTTTTCTTATAATACATTAATTTATTTCCTGCTGTCACTTCTCTTTTTTCAAGTTTTCCATATATTCTCATTTTATTTTTTAAGAATTCTGTTCTTAATAACTAGTATAGCTGTATGAGTACTTTAACAATATTACAGCCACATCACACATAGTTTTATGATTGGGTTAGTGTCATCATTTCCACAGCAAAATTGCTCTTCAGAGGTCTGTAACTTAACTATGCAAATTCACACTGGGCTTATCTTGGCATGTAAGGTCAGAGCTTAAAGCAAATTTGTTTGTACCCATTTTCAAATAAATTAATCAAGCCATTACTTTTAGTGTTAGAAATATAAATCAAACACTGGAGAAATTTATCTACCTAAAAAAGTAATAACCATTTGGTGGAATAGTAATTTCCAAGTTATTTTGTTGTTGTGAAATTTGCATGTGTCCCACACAGGTGTTGATAGAATAATTCTAAGAGAGAAAGAAGGCAAAAACTGATGGCTTTCCTCCAAGCAACTAACACTAACATATGCGACCGTAAAGTAAATAGCCTTCATGGCAGGTGGTTTACCCTCAAACAGCAAACCCAATTTCTCAGTATTTTCATAGAGAGATATGTGTAATATCTAGGCTTATTTTAGAGAAATCACTGTCATGTCCACACTTTCTAAAACCATTTAAAATACTGCTAAAATCCCAGAAATGTTTTCATTTTTATGACATAGAAATAACCAAAGACTAGCAATTTATATAACATTACAGGGTTTTATATTAATGACAAAAGAATACCCGCACTTCTTGTACAAATGTTCCTCCAAAGGTAGACACAATCAGATGGGAATGAATTTATATCATAATTGGTGCCAAGAATTAAGGTTTTGGAAAAGAAAAATCTTAACTACTTCATCTGCCGGTGCTATGTTCCACACTAATGTTCTTGGTATAGAAATCGGGAAAAAATAAGTAAAGAAGAAAAAAGGAAAAGATTTAATTGAATCAATATTGGTCACTATCATTCTGTGGGATACAGGAGAAACCCTTTAATAGAAAAGCTATTATAAAGTATTGAAGATCAAGATGATTAGTAAATAAAAGTCAGACATAAAAATGTAAGGTAAAAGTCAAATAAAATCTTATCAACCTACTAAAAATGTGACTTTTTACAATTTCATTTTATTTGAGGAGTATAGGAACCTATGGCTTCACCAAGGATGCAATAATAAAAATTTTATTTTGATCTTATTGCATTCTTATTTTAAATATTATAGTTTTACATAGCTATAATAATGATAAAATCATCATCATAATAATAAGCCAAACTTACAGAAAACTTCATCCGTGCCTAAAGTATCCTTTATTTCATCTTCACAACATTCAAATTAAGTATTTTTCACTCCAGCTTATACAGAAGATAAAACTTTTTTTACATAGCAATGTAAGAAAATGGCAAAGGGCCTCATGATTTTGGGGTAGTAAACCTAGAATTCCCAGTCAGGAAACATACCTACATAAGAATATTCTTCTCTAATACGTTAAATACCTATTTTGATTTTTTTATTTGCTAATTTAAGAAAAACAAAACTATTTCTCTCCTCTTAAGAGCAATTGTTGCTTTCTGTCTCTATTGTTTTAAAAACTACATTGTTTGAACATCATATCACATATATTTACTGTTTTATATCTTTTCCTTGGCTTTGATGACTGGAAATGTATGACTGAGACAAAATAGGCAAACTAAATATATATATATATATATATATATATATATATATATATATACACATATTGCCCTTTTACAAAATATTACCACTGGTGTACATCCTTGTCAACACAGAAATAGGTATATATATGTACACATATATATATATGTATAATTTAATGCTATAAACAGAAGACAAATAATTCATTAATCATTTTAAAATTAGTGTTAGGGCTATGTATTTACTTTATTTATAACTTACTTCCAAACTATTCTATTAATTCTGTAGTATCTTGAGTAAATTAATTTGTATTTATAGTGACTTTTACTAGTTAGTGAAAGAAAAACCATACATATAAACAGAATAAATGTTGTAGATCCATAGAAATTTTCAAATTCTACAAGTAAAATTTGGAAATTTGATTTGGACTGACCATCCTGCACTGAATTGTGGTGGTGTTTGGAAGAGATCACATTCAGGAGATGTGATTGGGAGCGATCTTGATTGCTGAATCAAGTTCCAACAGGTATGAACATTTGCATAACTTGGTATCAGACTGAGAGAGCTTGAAAGGAAAACCTTGACATTTTTGCTGTCACTAACACTGACAAGTTAATGTTTCCATCTATAATGTTTATGCTGCAAAGAGCAGTGGTAGTGCCAATTCCTGTGACTTAATGACTAGTTGAATATAAGATACTTATTTCACATATAGTTGCTGCAAACGTCTAAAACACTGTCTACACTCACACAGTAAATACTAGATCCACCATAAGATATTATTTTTTAAAAAATATATTAACAGCTACTTATATGTTGATGTACATCATGCTTTTCTGTTAATAAATATATTTCAGATAAAGGAAGTCATATAAATCTTGATTGCATCATTTGATGAATACAGAAACATATTTGGAGAAGAGATTCAATCTTCTAAAAGAGCAACTGAGGAAGTGTGCATTTAAAATAATACTGAGAGATGAAAGCAGTCTTTCATCTGGCGAGAAATGTCAGGATGGTAAAGCCAGCACATGTCATAAAGAGGCCACCAAAGATAATCATCTAAGTCAGTCTATTCCCAGTATGTTCACTCCATTTGGAGTAGGCATTTGGGGTTCTAATTTATTTATGTATGTATGTATGTATGTCTCTTTGAGACAGGGTCTCGCTATGCAGTTCAGGCCAGCCTTGAGCTTACTTTGTAGCCACGGCTGGCTTCAAACTGGCAATGACCCTTCTACCTCAACTTCCCCAGTGCTGGGGTTACAGGTGTTCACCACCACACCTGGCTGTCTAATTCACTTTTAAAAGGCTAGATCTTATCCTATTTGATGCCTCGCTAATAATGCTCAGGACTGTGATTTCCAGCAATTCATTTATTCAAACATAATGATCACTTATGAAATTATGTGTAAGAGTGAATGGCTTCAGAGGTAGATGACATTGTATTTTGACCCAAAAATCAAAAGTAATTTGACTATGAGTTCATGTTTCATTTACTCTGTTGCAATATAAGATTTTGCTTTCTTCATATCACAAAGAATTTTTTCCCTAACGGTAAGTTTCCTAGTGTTGCTTGTGTGAGTGAGGAAGTGTAAGCCAGCATGAGCCCTGCTGGGAATCCAATCTGCGTGTGTAATGTGTTACAGGCCTGCCACCCCAAATCATTTACAGTGAGACATTCTTGACTTACAGGCATTTGTCAAGGTCTTGTTGCTACAAATGGCCCTCACTTTGAGAACTAAGAATAATCTTTTCACAGTAACTTTTCTTGGAATAGTTTCTGTTCGTTTAAAGTTTCCCTAGCTACCTGAGAAATTAGCCACACAAATTCAAGGGTGACAAATTAAATCATGCATGAGTTGTAGCCAGTGAACAGCAGAGGTATGAGAATTGGTCTCTGACAAAATGCTTGTTAAAAACTAGAAATAGGGTGCCTATTATGTATAAAATAAACTTCTACAAGGTGAGAGAGTTTTGGAGAAATAGTTGAGAATAAGGAAATTAGAAATAGAATTATGAATTACTTTTATGCAGAAAACATTACTGATTGTTGCATGGGCACATTTATTATCAACTGGGATAGAAGACAAGATCTCTGGACACTCTGAAACAATCTTTTAAGATTATACTTCCCTATTCTTTAACAATCTAGCTAAATTTCTTCAAATTCAGCAATAATTAAGCATTAGACCTATTATAATTCACTTTTTTCTTAAAAACCAGTTTATCTCTCTCCTGTATTTTATTTTTTTATTTAAGAATATACTTGACAATAAAAAATTAATTCCTTTGTATAAAGGCAAGATTATTTCAACAATAATTAATTAATTCAGTGAAGGTCATTTGAAGGTCATTAGTTTTCAATACAAAGGAATGATTTCTGATTTCTATGATTAGAATTTGTATTTTGTAGTAATATCTGGGGTGAAATATACTGCAAAAGGAACTAATTTAGGTGGTGACTTTTAAATTAATTTTAAAATTTATTTAGCGTTTGATTTTGTTTAGGTTAACAGCCTCATCTCTATAATATATTTTCTATCCCTGCAAAGTTCTAAGATGATACAGAATGTAAGATATAAAAAGAGGAATATAAATGTATATGAAGTAAGTGTAATGCATCCATACAGACAACTGGGTACAATGAAATGCTAGAGAGGCCTAAAAAGAGGTCACTCAGAATCCCTCAGTCACTGGGCTGAATTAATTTTAGAGACAGGTCAGTAACATATCATCTATGAATATATAACTGCATCTCAAATTAACTACTATGATTGATACCTTATCTAGATATACAATGCTGAATTTTAATCAAGCATTAATTTCACATTTGCTGTTTTGCTTCCAGTACATAACTACTTTCTTTCCACTGTGAAGCTCACAAGGCCTGTGCTTCCAGAGCATGGGTAGCTGTGTACCTGGCTGAGAATAAGGAGGGTCAGCATCAAATGCAGTGGCCTTAAAGGTGGACGTCCAGGTTTTAAAGATCATACTTGCTGCCAGGAGGTGCAGGTTTACCCCGGGACAGAGAACTGGCAGAGCAAGCACATTGTGTTGATAAAGAATAAATAGTTTGACCACAATCTAAGATTTGGCAAGCTGTAGAGTTTACGGACATTTGGGCAGTGCTGACAATCTCAAAACCAGAATAGTTATTACTGAAAACTGGAGTTACTAATTTTCAGACTAACTGTAAAATTTCTTATGACCCACATCAGGTCATTTCAAACATTCTGTAATTTTAAACAGCAATGTGTCTGTAAAAATTTCCAGTTGGCAGGGTTAAATATGTAAGGAATTCTTTGAAATAGGGGCTAATTTTGTTTTACAAGCTTAGATTCATTTAAGGCTTTAAGATGTATGGAAAAGCTATTTGAGTACTACTTTTTGTTTCTAAGATTATTTCATATTTAATGTTACATGGTAGTGATATTTGTTATAAAAGTGACTTGTTCTTTTATATTTATTACTGCGTGCTATACTACATTATTTTCAGGTTATTTGGGGAAGTTGGTGCATGCATTTAACATATTGTAATGGTTGATACATTGTGTCACCTTTAGAAACTTAGAAGTTTAACTAAGCAACTCAGCAGGGAGCCAGAGTCCTCACTTTGTAAATATCCTCATTCCATGCAAGAGGAGGGCAGGAAGATGGTGTGAATGCTATTTACACCCTAAAGGGAGTCGCCTGCATACAATATAAGGGAGAAAAACAGCCCCCCTCTTTTACTCTTGTTGCTTTTGCTATCTTCTACCAAGTTGGACTGTTGCCCCAGTGCCATGCCACCCTGACATGGAGCCAGCTGATTACAGACTACAACCTGCAGACTGTGAGCTAAATAAACCTTTTCTTCCTGAATTTTTGGTGTCAGGTATTTTATCTCAGCAATGAGACCAAAGTAATCAAGACATATATCTTAATCAATTTCCATCCCAATGCAGCCCCCTCCCTTTCCTTTCCCTTCCTGCTTGTCCTCTGCCTCACCTCCAGAAGTTTAGTACTGGTCTCTTGAAATCTTTCCTTCTGTCCCTCCCTTTCTCTTTTATCCCTTCCTTTTTCCTTCCTTCCATCCTTGCTTCCTTCCTTCCCTTCTTTGGTTTCTTACATAAGAGAAAACATGCACTATTCCACCTTTTGAGTCTGGCCAGTTTTACTTAACATGGTGGCTGATAATTCCTTTCAATTTCCTGTAGAAGATATTTCATTCTTCGGTATGGCTGAATACTATCACATTACATATATAAACCATATTTTTCTTTATTCATTCATTTTTTGGAAATATCCTACATGCAAATCAAAATATTATCCTTAATTAAGTTAGAATTTTAAAAGTTTTCTTCTTCCTTGCTACTTTCCAATGTTGCTTTATGCTACTGTGGAAACAAAAGACGAACTTTAAATAGTCTGTGCCTTAAAGAAGGCCATCCAATAGGGATGAGAAATGCCTTAAAATAATTCAATATAGTGTTATGTGAAGAAGAAGAACACCTGAAAATATAAAACAGCTAGGGATGGTTTCTATGGGCCATTGGTGTGGGAGAGGATACTGTTCTGATAAGATTCCTTGCAGTCTTTTCATGAAATCCATTGAAAAGAGGTTACTGACAACAGCAACATTTTACTATGTAATTAAATTCACAGCAATCTATGAAAGTCTGATAACTTTTCCTGCATGTCAGTAACATATACTGTACATTCATTTTGGAATGGGAAACATGTAAAAGTCCTGGTGATTTAGCTTTCTTTGGGCCCTTTCAGGTGTATGTGCATTTTATTTTAGAGATTTGGATGACAGATGATTTACTGTGTATATAGAGAGCATCTTACATATTCTGCCCGATCAACACATACTCTGACAGAGAGAAGCACTTAGCTCCAACTTTGATAAAAGTGAGCGCTTCTTCTACCCACTGAATTATTACATTACAGAACACCTCCCTTAATTCTGAGGGGGAGAAAGTAAAGGAGTTCATTATCTGAAAGAGTCACTACACTCTTTCTTTTATTAAGCATAATTTGGATTTCTGTGAATCATATTATAGATTCCCTGTGATACATGCAGAGTAAACCAGGTTTATCATTGCTGTGCTTTTTCCTTTCTAAACTACACAATTTTAAAAAACTAACTAATTATATGCATTTCTGCAGCTTCTCAGAAAATAATGAGACACTTGTAGTTAGGAAATGTTAGTCAATTTAACGCTGTTCTCATCATCACCCCAGTGCCTCCAAAGCATCTTTGTTTTATGGTTTGTGTTATGGCTGTTTATGCATGATTATTGTTTTCCTCCTTGTAGAGAAAAGAAGAAAAAGATTGGAAAAGCAATAAAATAGAGAAATCCATTATTCTTGGAGAAACTACTTGAATAATTTCATTCTATCGATGTGCTGGTTATAAGTCATCTGTTTTAATTCCCCAATACTCCAACCTCTTTATTGAGTGTTCATCAATAGTGCATGTCTCTGGAATCCTATAAGACCAGATGTAAACAGGAAAACTAATGCACTGGCTATTTGATCTACATGACTATGAAATTACACTACTGTCTATAACATTAATACAGCAGCCTTATTTCAAATCACTTAACATAATTAAGCGTCTTACAGAAGATACTTTAAGCTGACTGTCAAGTGATCTCCTTCCTTCTTCAGCCCCCCTTTTCTCTCTTTCTCTCTGTCCTGCTGAGAAGTCTTCACTATGTAGAAAAGCATGTGTTTCTGAAAAGTCCATAAATTGAAGGACAGTAGAAAGAAAAGTTATTATGATCAGGAAAAATTTGGTTGGTCTTCACTAGCCCTTGTGGTCCTACTTTAGCTCTAGTCAGTGAACATGACATGTAACGTGCTGGCAGCTAGCTGCATAAATTTTTCTCACTCCTTAGGACAAGCCAGTCAGGATAATGCTTCTTATCATGTAGAATTATCCATCTCATAAAATATAATATTTTTTTAAATAATAGTTTTTAATTATTGAACATCTGCTATGAAATGTCCTGAATGATTTTAATTATTGAGCATCTCTTGCACAGTGTTCTTAGTATTACACTAGGTGTGATCTCCTTTCAGATATTTTAAGAGGATCGTGTTTGTGTGTGATGTGTGTGCTAGGACAGCCATTTAGTATCATCATTAACAGCATCAGTACTAGAGCATCCATGCTGCATTTAATCTGGCCAGGGCATTTAGATGTTCTATGGGTTTGGGCAAATTTGATAATAACCTGAAAAATGAAAACAGTAATAATATCTCTTGTATGAGCTTGGGATTATAGAGGGGTTAATATATGTGCTTAGTATTATTAGTTTAGCTTTTTCTTTTAATTAGTATTATTACTTGGTTAAAAAATCAGGATGTGATTTGTGAAAACAGAGAATTCATATATGCAATTGTTTGTGTAATTCATTTTCTTCTCTCTCTTTAAATGCTTAGCCATATATATACATATGAATCGAACTCAGGATCTTGCTCTTGCCAGGCAGGTGATGTGCCCCTGACTATACCCCTGGCCCCCATGATATATTTTTTTATGTCAGCAGCTGTATTAATTTTTTAACTGTACTTGTTATACTATTTTCTCTAAAAGTAATTTTATTCATGTGTTATGGAATGGACTCAACCCAGCTCCTTGTATGCTCAGTAGAGTTCTTCCCTAAGTATGTCCTATCTTCCCATGTGGATATGTAGATTCAATTTTTTTCATATAACTTTTCTTGTATAATCCTATGGGAGCAATTCTGTCATGTTAGAACTAATGTAATACTAGTTATGAGGAACAGGAATTAATCCTGCAACCAAATGCCTTGCTTCTATATGAGAACAAAACTGTCAGGCAGCAGATGTCAGGAGCAATCCCAGGTAAGAGTCTCTCTATCCTTCACCTGAAATGACATTCTGCTCTGAGAATATTATGGGATCAATTATACAACTGCACGACATGAATAATTTATATTTTTGTGTTAAGTAAAAGAAATAAGGTACCAAAAATGTTCCACGGAAATAGTTTAAAAAAATACAAATTTGTGCCACATAAATCTCTCCCACAAGCTTGGGACCAGCTTTAATTTTCATTAAAAAAAAATCACCCTCATCATGATGTAGGAATTTCCTGGAAGAATATTTCAGATTATAATTTATATACTTTGACGCGCTTTGGTATGATAATTGTATACATACTCGTATATTATAAGGCAACTTAGTTTATTCTGCATCATATGACTATGTAAACCAAGGTATCTTCTAAACTACAGCCATCTGTAAGAAAAGCTGGGAATCTAGAATTGTACTAAGTGTTTATTCATTGTTTCTTGGACTAAGTGTTTAAATGTCACCATAGTCTTTCTCTGTTCTTTTGCTTTACTTTTTAACAGCCTATCATTCTCAAGACATAAACTCTTACATAAGTATCCCTTTTCACTTAGATTTACATCTTTTCACTACTGTTTCTAAAAGTGAAAAGGAATGTCACAAATTGGGTTGAATTATATTTTATGTACTGATATAGTATATTTTATAAATAATTTATGCATTTTTACTTTATCTTTGCTTTATTAGTAATATGTTATTCATGTTGGCACTGAAACATTTTCATCTCTTTTCCTTAACAAGTGGTATGGATATTAAGATCAAGACTGATATGCACTTTGAAAAATTGTGAATATTGGAATCTTAGATGTTTTCTTTGATCCAAAGACAATATGAATATTTAATATCATTGGAAAAGTAATGGGGAAAATGACGAATTATTCCTGAGCTGCTCACCTTTTCCCCTAATACTGTTCAAATTGGCCATTACATCTCAGGAAAATATTAATTAAATTGAGAAAGAAAGGAAAGAGAGCCCACTGTTAGGGCTGCTGGAAGAGTAAGTTCACCTAGCCATCCATCTCGCGTGAAATACCACTGCGTTAATCATTTCCGGTGACCCAGGCAAATACTAAAACCCACAATTTAAGGAGAAGAAATTTAATTTGTCTCATGATTTCAGACACTGTGGCTGAATAAGGAGGGGAAAGTGGTGTGGCTGAGAGAAAATATCCTCAGCACACTCATGTAAGCCAGCAAGCGGAGAGAGAAAGGAATAGCTCAGGACAGCAACACACGCCCCTGGTCACATGCCTGGCGACACACCTCCAACCAAGGCCGGCCTGCTAATGGAACGTTTAGCTACTGAGCTCATTCTGAGTCTACTGAGGAGTATAGCAGACCCTTTTTTCATTAACTTTCCACACTCAGAAGAAATTGGTGGAATTTTAAATCTAAAGCATAACAACCACATCAATCCTCCAAAATAAAATATACTATGAACTTTTAAGTATGTATGACATTTCAATATATGAAAAATAGTCTGGTGTGGAAAGGAACAGAAATATCAGAACCTGCCCGTGGCTCCAGTAACTTCGTTTTTAGTTCTAACCTGCATACATCAAGTGTATTCCTGCAAGTATTTTCTCAACCTCACCTGCAGTAAGAGTATTATCAAGTGGATTCGTAGAGTTTCCGTCTGAATTTAGGCAGCTGAAGCTAATAGCGAGTGTTTTTGTCTCTGTTTAGGCTATTCTCTCTTATGAGTATTTACTGGATTTTTCAACCTTCCTCTTTAAACTCTAAAATAAAACATGTCTTTAGCTTCTGAAAAATTTGTGTCACTCTTTCTAAGTCAACTGTGTTCTTGCCCTCATCCTTCAAGTTCATATGTCTGCAGAGTTCCTGGAAATTACACTTGGAGACAGCTGAAAAGGTAATTAAATGAAACTGAAGTTTTAGGGTAGCCTTCCTTTGCATTAAACACAGTGGAAATCCAGCAATAGGAAAGCACGGAGTAAATACCATCCGAGGACTAAAGGGAGGAAGCCTCCCCGGGAAGCCAAATCTGTCACCTCTTTGAGCTGGGACTTCCAGCATCCAGCAGTGGGAGAAATAAATTGCCATTATGTATGACAGAGCAGAATGGTTACCACAGCCCTCACAGCCAAATAGAACAACCTTATATGAAAGTGTAGAAAAAATGCAAAATAAAACAATGTTGGAATTACTTGATTTTAGATGTGTTGATCAATCATATTTTGCAGTTTAAATGTATAATTATATAAAATGTCATTTCTATTTTTATTTTAATTAAGCCTCATCAACTTCATTTTTCCTGACAGATTTTTGCTTTTGGCTCTTCTAAGTATTCTTCCCAATTTCAAAGTTATACATGGAATATTGTATAGTCTGGTGAATTTAGTAAGTTTCTGACTTTGGGAAAATCCTTGGCTTAACTGATAATCTTTCATCAAAAAATTGACAAACACTGTGAATCCGATAATGAGATATATATTTTTAGAATTGGTTATATAGTCCAAGCTCATATTACTAGACTTTCCAGAGACTAGAATGGATGTGCACAAGGTTCACATCATACAAATGTACCAAGTAATAAACACAAATGCCTGCTCTGACTACTTATATATGATGAGAAAGTAAATAATAACACTGAAAATTCCAAAAATGCTGCTCATATAATCTTAATTTCATCATATATTTAAAATCTTGTGTTGTTTCAATAATTGGTAGAGACCTTTTCATCTTATCACTGCAGTTATTAATGGAAGAGGAAATTGTATTGATGAAATTCACCTCTTATTAGAAATTCTCAAATTATGCTTGTAAAGTAGCCAAAATGCACTGCTTTGCTTTGGATTTTTATAGCAAAGTGGAAAATCTTCTTAGCTGATATCCTCTTTCTTGCTATTCTTATACATCTTCCTTCTACTCAAAAGCAGAAGTTAAAAGATGAAGCAATAGAAATTTATTAAGAAAAAATTGTAGTTTTCTTCATCAAATTTGATAAAATTATATCACTCAATTAGTACTACAATTAGTCATTAACATTTATGAAATTTACCCTGGGTCTTTGAAGTATGTGTGAATTCCTTTCATTTTTAGTCCTCATTAAGAACACAAAGAGGTTCAATAGGAAAATATCATGGATATATTTATGGAGAATTCGTGCATCAGACATTATGTTGTACACATAATATGCTTTACTTTAGTCATATCTTGTGACAATGGGAACAAAAATACATAATAATTATTCAATTACTATAATTTTCTAGTTATTTGCTAATTATTTAACATGTGTTTCTAAAGTTGCTGTAAAGATGTGAGATTTTTCATTGAAACAGTTAAAGGAAAAACCATTTGAATATTCATAAAGTAATTTTAAAAATATAAACTGTAGCAAAATAAAAGCTATGTTTTTTATAATTCAATATCACTAAATTTTCAAATAAATAATGTCACATTTGCTTTATTTTTACTGTTTAAAATTATTTCTAAGATTAATTTACAAGATGTATTTTACAACCAATTCTGGTTATAATCTTGGCACAATCATGTATTAAATTTGAGAACTAGAATATTGATGGTTGAAGTGAACAAAGGCAAGCAGACATATCAGAAGTAAGTTTTCATGTGTTAAGTATTATTAATAATTCAGTGACATATTTTATTTTCTATCTACTTGTACCCCATGCTATAAATTGACATAAATGCAACACACACACAAAAATTACGTATATTTCTACAAAAAACTGTATAGAACCCTAAAGCATCTTTTATTCTATAAGGAAAACAGAAGCAAATTTCACTATCTTAAGTTACTCTTTAAACTGGAATAGAATTCATGAATAATACTAAAAAATGAACCTTTCGCCACTCTTGGTAGGGGTGCAGACTGGCACAAGCACTGTGGAAATCAGGGTGGTGACTCCCCTAAAAGTAGACATTCTTTTCAACTCAGCTATTTCCTTCTTGGTATCTTCTTGCAAGAAATAAAAGCATCACATCACAATAATGTATGCACACCCATGTTTATAGCAGCACATTTTGTATTAGCTAAGTCTTGGAAACAGCCTAAATGCCCATCATCTGACAAACTGATAAAAATGTTATAGTTTTTCTTTAACCAATGAAGTACTACTCTACCATAAGAAAGAATAAGCTTGAGACATCCCTAGCTAAATAGACACATTGTGAGACCATATTCTTAAGTGAAATATATCAGAAACACATACTCAAATATCACATGGTTTCTCTGGTATGAGAAACCAAAAGGACAATTAAGCACCAAATATAAAAAATGGGAACAAAATGTTAAAATGAGAAGGGGAACAAGGTGGGGGAGAAGGGACAAACAAGAATAGAACGGAAAAATGAAAACAAAGCCTTTGTAAATAAGGAGAATAAGGGGAGCTGAAAGAGTGGCGAGGAATGGGAAAAATGATCAAGATATTATGTATGGACACAAATCCCTGTGATGGATGGTATCACTATGCATATCTAGTGTTCCCATAAAATTTGCATAAAGTTATACATATTTTGACTTTTCGAGCTAAATTTCAGTTGCCTTTTGAAAGTAAGTTTTAATAAAAACAAGAAGCAAACTTAGATTTTATAGGTCATTGTTTACTGTCCAATTTTAATGAATTCCTTGGGATTTCCAGTTGTTTTTGACTTAGTATAAAAGTGAAACTCAAGATTATGAGCAGTAGCCCAGCTCCTGACTTGTTTTTCATGCAGCAGTAGCTAAGAAAATCCATGAATAAGATCTATGTTTCAAGACAGTATGCATAAGAATCCATTCATTTTATTTTACCTGAAGAATCTACTTTTATTTCTAGTGAACGCTATTTGTAATAAAAATCACACAAAATTACCTGGGAAATGAAGAGAAGAATTGTACCTATCATGAGTTTTAGTCAAAACAGTTGAATGTTGGGGCCTGCATTCGAAATTTTAATGAGTGTTATAAGAATTTAAATGAAGTTCTGAAAAAGTGTTTGTAGTGTAAGCAGCGAAAATCACTTTTAACCCATTGCTTCAGTAACTAACAAGGGAAGCCAAGTTCATTCACGCTGAACTGGAAAGGTGGGGTAAGAGCACCGTGAACCAGCAGGCTGGAGAATGTTAACGTACTATCCACGTAAGTTTTCCTAGAGCTGGTGACAAACACGTGACAGTTAAACACTCTCTGTGGATGCTTAAACACTGATTTTTAGTGATGCAAAATCTCTGCAACTGAGTTCTGCCCACTTGGTTCTCTTACTGTGATAGAAATAATCGCTGCACTGCAAATGTATGCAATGCTTACAAATAACATGCATCATAGCAAAACATGGAGCACTTTGAAAGAACATTTTTCAGGTTTTTAATATAAAAACAGTGATTCTTGAAATTATATACAGTTTTGAAAACATCCTTTCCTTTTATTCAGTATTTATTTTAATAAATATTAGAATATAGAATACAATTAAGTAGTTAATTGAGGTCATATGGAAGTGGTTTATTTGACCTATAAATATTCTTAAAATGAGTTATTTCAAAAAGCATGCATTACTCTGTCTGGCAGGCATTTGGATAATTTCTGTCATCCTATCATTAGCTGCATTGTTGAACAACAGGGCATTAAAGCAATGACTGTAGGGATGTTGATGAAGAAAACCTTACACACTAACTTCATTCTCAATGTAAATAAATGACATATGGGAAAATAAATATTAATCATGAAAGAAAACAGCTGGTAGATATATTCATCAAACTCAGTATATCTGTGCTAGAATTAATATTGTATATTATATAAACCATAGCAGCCATCAATGAATAATGGTGTTGAAAGGGATAACTTGTCTGCTGTAACACCTCATGCCTTGATGAAAGATTTGTAGTTTAAGATGTAGCATAGGAAACTTGTTCACTCGTAGTGAGTAGACATAACCATTCATTTGATGAATGAGCCTTAACACTACTAGAAGTGCTGTCTCTGAAATAAGGAGATAGAGTAATTATGATAATTATGACATACCAGGCACTATTTTAAGCAATTCTTTATTTCAGTAGTTTACTTAAAACCTGCAATAGTCTTGTGAGATGGATTAAAACATTACTACCATTTTATAGGTGAGAAAATGGAGGCAAAATTTAAGTCTTTTGCCTAAATTTCCCAAAATAATTTATGCTGGTAGAATTTCAAAAGAAGTGGGTTGATTATGTTTGTGGTCTATTCCTCCTTAACTGTATCATTTTACTCACTGATAGAAGGAGACAGCTAGCATCAATTACTAAAAGTTGAACAATCATCTTTGGAACCTCCTTCCCAAGCATAGCCATCCAGTCTCTCCAGATAGCTGTGCCAAGGCTGGTATTGCTGAGATAACAACTCGGGTCCCTCTGCCAAGAATATTCTCAATGGCAGACACAGTAGCTCCAGCTGAGGTAGTGTCTCTGCTGTCACCTACCACTCAGGTGGCAGAATTGAGAACTTTTGTCAGCATGGACTCCTGGAGTAGCCTGGATTCCGAGAGTCCTGGCTTACTGGGTAACAATCTTTTATCACTGAACATACCCTGGGAAGGTGTGATGGCAGCAATGACTCACTCTCTTCCCAGGGTTTTCCTGTGACCCCCCAGGCTGCTATTGTGCATGGGCCAATGCCTTTCACAGAAAATCACATTCAGATAAAGAACTTAGTTCATACTAGTGCCGAATGGCCATCCTCTCTCCCCCATGCTGATCACAGGCAGTACAAGAGATTAGCTGGATATTACAACCTCGACCTTCTCGAAATAGAAATCTAACTTTCTTCTAATGGTTGGCATGTGTGAAACTACATTATACCCTGCAGAGATGAGCTTTCCACTTAGAGGTGCATGAGAAGAAAGGCTATTTATTAATTTACTTGTCAAACAAAAACGATGAAACAGTGTTTCTTACTAAAAGAAGTAGTCATTTTATATATTGTAGCTAAAAAGCAAAACAGATAATCATGGAAACCAGTAAGGCATAACATCTTCTTACTTAATTGAACACAGCGAGGTAAAAAGGGCAGTGAAAATGCTGGTGTGATATTTAGGATTTGAGCTTTGTAGGTTTTGCCAACATTTTACGTTCTATTGAAAATTTGTTGGCTCTACCACCTGGCCTGACTACTGAACCTGTGTCAGCCAGAAGGATGAGAAAATGAATCAAATAAATGAGACAATATGGACAGTGTTTGAATGAGTATCTAACTCTCTCTCCTCGTGAAATGCTGAGTTATACAAATGACAAGACACAAATCACCCGAATCTGCTGAAAGAGGAAGAGAAGAGTGGAAGACATTTTACAGATCATGCTATAACTTTTCAGTCACATTTTAGGGCTTGAAAGTTTAAATTCATGTTGTTAGGAAATTCACTTACATAGAACATATAAGCATTTTATTAAACATAATATGCATAGTGATTATTAACTAATAATCTCTGAATTCTTTCTAGCTTTGATCTTTATATCCATGATTCTACGCGGATTAACTTACATATATTCTACTCGGTAAATATGTGCTTTCTTTACCTACTTCTGAAGGGAAAATGTGCATTCTACAAAGTAGAGAGGTAGGTAGTTTTACAGGTTATTATTTAGAGAGACTAATCTAACACAACTGTAAAATAAGTATATAAATATTATTTGAATTGCTTTAAATGAGTTTACAAGGTCTTTGCACATAACTTCAGTACAATTTACAAGAATGAATCTAAAAAATTTTCACTTCACCTTTACCAACCTCTAGTCTTTTAAAATAGTTGGGGAATAGCCACATAATGTATACTACATCCCCAATTATAAAGAAACAGTTATTCACCTATAAAATGTAAAATTATTTTTACATATTTAAACACTCAAGTGCTTTCAACCTGCACAGGAATTTCGGCATCAACACACTTGGGAACTTCTAAAATGCAATGGAGACAAAATAAGAGGGATAACTAGGGGGCTGGGGATTTAGCTCAGCGGCAAAAAGGGCCTGCCTGGCAAGCACAAGGTCGTGAGTTCGGTTCCCGGTACCAGAGAAAAACCAAAAAAAAAAGAGGGATAACTAGCGTTTAATGAATGTTCGCAGTTCCATGACACTTACAATCAGCTTCATATGTTACTTTTATTAAGCTTTACATAAAATGTTAGTAAATATTATGCCATGATAAAATTATGTGTGTTAGCTACTGATTTTTTAAAAAATTGGTTTCAATATTCGTTTTATATTTTCTTATCAATTTCTTCTGTACAAACTGTCAAAAAGATGTGAATTGCAAATTACTATAATGTTTTAGAGTAAATTGTGATGATGGAGAACAGACTTGTATAAACTGTTTAGATTAATTTACTATGCTTGATGTAGTGTAAATCTAAAGGAGGAAATATATATGTGCATATATATGTTAATTCCATCTCATTAATACATTTAAAATATTTTTATTACTGCACATTTGCAGTATATGTGGTTTACAAGCATCTTGACGAGTGCGTACAGATACGTAAGGCTCTTTGATTATTTAATTCCTTTCCCCTTCCATTTCACCTCCCTCCTCCTCTAAATTCCCTTTCGTCATTTCCATTCTTGTTGATAGTGTTCATTTCATCTCATGTATATTTCATAAAATGATTACATTTACTGACGTTATTAAATTCCTGTACATGGCATATCTTATTCTACATATTTCCCCTTCTCTTTCCCCCTCTCTTCTTACCTAACTTCTCTTAGAACCTTCCCATTTGTAAGAGATCCATCCCCCTGTCTCCTTCTATACATCCTTTATTGTGGTCATTGTATTTTGCTTTATTCAGGTGAGAGATATTACATGGCATTTAAACTTATATGTCTGATTTATTTCACTCAACATTATATATTTCCACTATCTATTTTTCTACAAATGTCTCAAACCTGTCCTTTATGGAGGAATAGTATTCCATTGTGTACAGATACCACATTTCCTTTATCCAGTCCTCTTTTATGAGTATAATTCTGGGCTGCTTCCAGAATTTAGCTTTTATGAATTGTGCTGTTATAAATATTAGTATGAACATACTGCTATTTAGTGTGATGTCTTTAACTCCTTGGGGAGGAGAACTAAAGAAGAAAGTGTGTCATGTGGAATATTTAACTTCAGTTCTTTGAAAAATCTCAATAATTATTTCCATAGTGATGGCACTAGTTCACATTCCCAAGGGAGTAGGTCTTTTATCATATCTCAGTCTTAGAATTTCATGTAGGAGGGTTTGAATTGAAGGAAAACAAACTAGACGTGTTTTCTCCATAGATTAATTGCAAAGTTTATTGTAAATATTTGATTAATTCAATGCTGGTTTGATAAAATATACTGAGCCTCATTCCTCTATATGAAAGTGTAAAATCAATGGTTGTTAAGCAATATTATGAGAATTAAAAATAAAGTTGGTTAGCACTTCGTTAAGTCCTTAGGTGATGTTAATTAAATATGTGCAGATTGAGAGACTTCATGTATGGAATTATTTAGTTTAAATCAAAATTAGAAGAAAATATGGCTTAAATATTTCTAAGTTTAATGTTTAATTATTTAATTAACACAAAAGTTGTGCATATTTATCGGGTACCACATGAGTTTTCAATACATATATACACTATATAGTTTTCAAATTAGGATAACATATCTATCTCCTCCAACATTAATTATGTATCTGTGGTGATCACACTCCAAATTCTTTTAGTATTTTTGAAATATACAATACATTATTTTTATCTTACAAACAATCTGCTGTCTCAAAGAATACCTGAACGTGCTCCTATCAACAGTAACTCAGTTCCCATTTATCCACTTTTTCCTTTCCTTCCCTCCTACCCATACACTCTGGTCTTGCATAAACTATGCTATTCTTTAATTCTCTAAGCTTTTTAAAATCTTAATCTTTGCTTCAAAGTTACCTTTCTGAAAAATGCCACATTCTTCTAATCTGTTTTACTTTTAAGCTTTTTCAAATTAAGAAAGGGTGTTGTATGTTTGTCTTGCATCCATTTAATGGTATTTTTTGAGAATCCCCGAGCACCAGGTGCTCTCCATGGTTCTGAGGTTGAAGCAAGAAGGTAAAACTACTGCTCTTCTTGAAGATGTGATTCCTGCCATATGGATGAACATATAGAATAAAATCATATATTTTCTACTTAACGTTGTCTTTAAAATTTATCTTTGCTTTTATAATTATCTTATCAGTTATTTTATAAAATGTATAAGCAACCTTATATCTTCTTGACAATATTATTATTCCTAGCCTGAGTTATAATATACCTGATAGGTATTTATATCCACTTGCCTCAAAGATTTCTTATTGCTTTTTATTTTATACATATTCTCTCAATTTCTGCAGAATTAAAGCATTTTATCCATAGTGTTTTGACCAAAATAATGCAGGTAGAAATAGACTCAAAAATCTAATTCTCACAAAGTAAGTCATGCAAAGCAGAAAAAGACTAAATGGAATGCTAGCAGTTTTTGCAATAATTTTCCCTCTTCAATTAATCAGACACTCAATTGGCTTGAAAAAATATATATCATCTAAGTCAAGCCATCCATCTTGGCTGGCACCTGAGGTGGATGGGCTATTCTTCACCTTATAGCATTTCAACTATATAAACCTAAAAATACAAAATGAAATTCCAGACACACAAGGTGAATGAATAGCAGAGTCAGGTTTCATCTTCTGCAATAACGTTAAATGGTCAAGGTGAGGAACAAAAGTAATGTCCATGTTTTGTGAAATATAGGGCAAATATGAAGCAGAATGTCAGGAATGATGAATTTAACAGAATTCCTCCAATATAGAAAGTTTGCCTGCACAGCATTTTGAGCAAGTAAGTCACGTTGTGTGTGTTTGTTTTTTTTTTGTGTGTGTGTGTGTGTGTGTATGCTGAATAAAACGGTCAATAGCTTTCAGTCAGTATTAACATGAACATTTCATAAGAGATGATCACTAATCCGAATAAATTAGATTGTTTCCATGTAAATAAAGATATTTGTATCACTTCTAGCCAAAACATTGTTTATACGTAGTTTGAATATGGTGATATGGAAACATTTATGAAATAAAGCATTTCATACTCTATGCTTTTCCTTCCCTTCCAGTGAGTTAAAAGTTATTTTATGATTCATTAGACAGTAAGAAAAAAAAAGATTTCAGTGAGATTTAGTAACTAAGTGCACACCCAGGAAGAACCTAATATTTGAACAAATCTTACAAGTATGAAGGTCCTTAAATCAAACCATGATGTTATCATTCACCCAACCAAGCAGTTCAGAGAAAATAACAAACAAGCAGCTTGACTGCAGGAGAATATGGAAGTAGAATTACACACAGCAGCTCACAGGAGAGAAAAGGACATGGATCTGACTGTCACACTTTGTAATCCTATGTTCCTTTATTGATCATGTGAAGTTAGGGATTTATTTTACCTAAGGCTGAAATAATGATACAGAATTCAAAATTTGATTACATTCTAGTAGGTGAGGATCAAACCTTACCTTGATATTATTTTAATTAAAATAGCTCAAAAAGAGATTTAATTTTGATGATTTAAATACCAATTTAAATCATTTAATTATATCATATAAAATTTTACATTATAAATACAGAAAACCAATAAAACAAGATTTACTATATAATATTTTATTTAAAATAAAACAAAGTATGTATAGGTCAGATAAAATACAATTTGGGGTTGAGATTCCTTGCAATCTTATATTCCCCAAAAAGACACATATCAGGACAATAATGATTAACCAGTCTCTAGACTCTGTGTCCAGATTCTTTTCTAATTTGTGGATTTTTTGTGTGTGCAAGCTTTGCAGTTTAACACATTTGAGTGTTTATAGTAGTTGTCCTCAATCAACCTCTCATACATAGAGACATTTCTATGTTCTATTTAATTAAGAGCACTCATGACTTCATCTGAAGTTTCAGATTGTAAAGTGAACAAACAATGAAATCATTCACTTAAATTTTATGATTAAAGGCATGATTATTAGATCAATGTCAACTCATTCCCAGGCACATCTAGGGTAAGTGATAAATTTATTATTTAAGTGATATAAGGATATTAATGTACAAACTAACATTGATGGTTTTTATGCAGGCATAAATGATATGACATATATGTATAGCTTAACAGATAACTCTTCAAAACAATGTCATCCTAAGTTGCATGAAGGAAAATAGCATATATGTCTGTATCTGCTTTTCTATTCTGTTGTGCTTATATTGTTACATTTGGGAATGTCATATATCATTTTCTGGAGATGAGAATAAGGTAGCAACTGACCTAAATTAACAACGCTGAGTGCATGATTTGTATTTGTACTACAAAGGTTGTAGTGCAGTGGACACTTGCGTGATGCTGGAAAGGACCTAGGTGTGATCCCCAGCACTGCAAAACAAAGCAAATCAGAACAACCTATTATCGCCCTAGTTGTTGGAAATACCTCTATTTTGTTGAGGCTATGTGACTTGAAAACTATTATTCTCAATTAATAGTGTTAGCTGAATATAACTTCTAAAAATCTGAAATAATAATTACATTTCTCTGAAAAAAATCTAATATTAGCCAATAGAAAATTTCTAAATCTGACTCCAAGAAATATCACTAGTATTAAATTGGTAATATGGTCCCTGAAATCAAAGGGAGCAGGCAGAATACAGATTGTATAGGGGAATATGAGATTTCCTCAGGAAACACGTCCAACTATTTGTTAGGATAGAGAATCTTTAAAAACAGAGGTAGTGGGGAAGAGTTTTCCTGGAGGCATGAATGAAGTTTTATCTTTTCTGAGCAAGGTTGAGGTGAAAATCCCAATTAGTCCACTCCTATCACTCAAGCGTGGAACTCAGACAGACCTGCCCCATCCTGCTGACTGCACACCTGGATGGGAACTACAGCCGTGGACAGAATTACTTTCATGGCTCATGCTTAGGGGCCGGATGCCCGTTTTTGCTAAGGAGAATGGAACCAAATATGCACATAGAATATCTGTTATTAATAACCTTAGAATTAAAAATTTTGGTAAATAAGTAAAAAATATAGGATAATCATAGCTGAAACCTGAATATTTAGTCTGAGGAGTCAATAGAAAGAAATAGCTCTTATTATTAAAAACATTAAAGGGAATAAAATGTAATAAAGAACAGAGCTGAGAGACTTATGTCATAAAGCATCTCTGAAAAGAAGGGTAGGGGCTGGGGATTTAGCTCAATGGCATAGCGCCTGCCTGGCAAGCGTGAGGTCATGAGTTCGATTCCCGGTACCGGAAAAATAAATAAATAAATAAAAAGAGGGGTGAAGAGGGGAGAGGCTGAATAAAGGGATGAAGTAAGGGCACAGGAAACAGCAGATGCATCTATTCCGAACTTGGAGACTTGAAGTGTTTATCAACTCCTGGACAGGATTAATGAAAATGACTCTATTCATAATACCTGGATATAAAACTGCGATTCAAAAAAAAAAAAAAAATTACCCTTTCAGAGTACAAAAAGTTTCCCTAAAAAAATGGAGAAAAAGTCTGCTGGCCACGGCCATTCTCACTGATGCACTGGAAATCAAAGGACGTTGGAGAAAAGTCAAAGGGTTATAAAAAGAAGTTCTCCACTCTTCCAGAATGCTGTGCATAAGCAATTGTTATAATTCTATTTTTAACTGAAAAGAAGATAACAAGTATGTGAAAGTCAGAGATTGTTTTTCTCACGTGTCTTTGAACAAAGCTAAAGAAAGTGTTTTAATTTAGTGGCTATGGAATGAGAACAGAATAAATTAGAAAATAAAGATGAGAAGAAAGTGGAACAAGCACTGAATTTTAAAGTATAATTATAAACACACATTCTAGACAATAATATATTTTCCCATGTGTTATACAAAATTCATTTGTATAAAGTACTCATACTCTCAGCAAATATTTACTAGACTAAAATTAAAAATAGATGAGAAATGTCATAGGTAGGTAGATAGATGGGTAGATAGAAAGGTAGAAATCTAGATAGATAAAGAGCTCAGGCCTAGGATAAAGATTAAAAGGTACTGCTTTCTCATCCAGGTAAACATAGACAGGAGAGTACTAAGGAAATGCGTTGTCATTAGAAGATACATCCTTTATGACTTCGTTTAATGGAGAAAAGTTTATAGATTATGTATGATATCTAAGTCATAGGTTATCTGAAGCAAGTTAATAATAATAGTAACCACATCAACTAGATCTTTGCTATATTTTAACAACTAAATACTAAGCATTGACCTAAAAAATGAACAAAATTTTAAGAAAAATAAAGTTGCTGAGCGATATGTGCAATATATAAATTATTAAAATTGTGTACCAAGATTTCTGTTCCCTCTTCATAAGAAGTTGAGAGAAGAGGTATAAGTAAGCTAATGCCAGTTTTCTAAGGCATTCTAAAGTGAGAAATAGAAAGGCCACAGGATAACCGGATCTTCTTCATAAAAATTTAGCATTTTTATGGTTATGGAAATCATATGATTATATATAAAACACATGATTTTGTTTCTTTTAAAGTATCGGAATATATTTTAATAAAAGTCTAATTGCAGTGAGGTTAATTCTGGATAAAAATACTTCCTGGGTACCAATAGTATGATTCCTGTCAGAAAAAAAAAAAAAGTAGTGAAGATAAAAATGCACACGTTAGAAATATGATGCCAAATATTCTGGAAAAATAGTAATATAATTTTTATTTTCACTAGTTTAAGCCAACTAATAAATGAATTGTGTATCATAACAGATGCAAAATTGTCAGACTAAAAAGTTGAAGAATTACAGGGAACATGTACTGATTTGTTAACTACCTATCTCAAAGTATCTATTGGGGAAATTGAGAAAAGAGAAACCTATTACGAAGTATATCCATGGAAATTGACCCAGTAGCTAAATGCTTAATATATAAATACAATCGGTAAAGAAGGAAATATGAGTATCACTTGAAATATATTTGTTGTATGATATATTAACTTGGAGGTCATGAATATTAAGTACTTTTAGATATAATGATTTTCAATTTGTCATGGTTGCTTACCAAATTAGAGAGAAGCTTTATTTTGTACTTTACTGCAGTACTATTGAAGAAGGCTCCCAAGTAGAAAAATAGTGTTAAAATTACTAGATATGAAATACTTCTAAACAATGATTTGGCAGTCATTAGTTTGTCCTAATTAATTTGATTTCTATATTTTCAAATACATGTGCAATGTATTTTGCAGAAATTGAGTTTTTACTAATAGGGGAAATTAAACTGTGCTAATCTGCTTGAAGAATGAAGTTTGTTCTGGTTTAAGAGCTTATAAATGATTTTAGTAAACCTTTCTAAGCAATAAAGTTTTGCTCCCTTGTTAAACAGTCAATTAAATATTGAAGACAACGCAGTAGCTTCATTGCCACACTTACTCCCAAGAGCACGAACGCAGAACGAACTAGGAGATCGGTGCAAGGATACAAGCTGGCGAAGCTCCCATCGAAAAGGGAAGTATTATCATATTACTTCAGTTTCCATTTGAAAATAAGGTATAGGTGAATGTCTGTATATTTATGTGTTTTTAAGTGCATTGGATGAGGCTGTACCTTTAAGTTTTCCAAAGAAGAGGTATATTTATTGCGCTCATACCTGATTTAGAGTACAATCACAACTCACTCCATGCATTCCTCCCACTTAGATTGGATCTGAGTTAATCAATAACATATATTGCAAAACTACTTTCTTACTGTTTAATCTGCTTCCAACCCTGCTTGATGATACACAAACTGAACTTACATTCATAATTTCTCTTCAATTATGGCACTCATTAAATAGGATTAAAATATTTTTCAAACATCACTTAACTTGCAGGCTTGCTGCTGAAGAAGCAGAAAGAGTAGGAAGTGAATACTACAGACTGTGCATTTTAAGTCAAGTCACTTAAACTTTGTGCAAATCCTTTCATGTATCTTCAATTTTGAAAACATTTCTTTCATCCATACATCAATAGTAAATGTTCATTGATGCATTTTCAAGTTTCCAGTAGAAAGAATCACACTTAATGCATCACAATTAGAACCATAAAATGACATAATTTCCAATGACATAATTTCTTTTAGATGCCAAATTTTGCCAGTTTTTATATTACAATGTTTTGGGTTTTTTTGGTACCAGGACTCAAACTCAGGACCTTGAGCTTGCCAGGCAGGTGCTTTCGCGACTGAGCTATATCCCCAGCCCCCTACAATTTTTTTTCTGATAAATTCTACCTGTTATTTTAAATAGTATTTAGTCTTCTTGAAGAAGAAATTCAAATAATTTTAACTTTTATACTCAGTTGAAAGCATGTCTCTATTTGTGGTGCTATTCCCTCTTGCATAAACACATACACACATATCCCTACATACATACATACACAAAATAACTTCACTTTTACCTTTGCATTCAGCACATATCTCCATACAGACACTCTCTTTTTCAAGTACATTTTTAAATATGTGTATTTTTATGATGTTCTTTTCATTATAATAAATACTATTTTCTATGCTTTTTCTCCATACATATATAAGGCCACTTTCTCTGCTGTGTTATACAGCTATATCATTCTCCATATGTAAGACTCTTTAATTTTATATTTCTTTTCTTCTTACACAGATATGTAGTTGAAAGTTTGGAATAAATTTTGGAGTTATTTATTTCTATATAATATGACAACTATAATATTTCTAATATGATCTATATTATCTTATATTATCTAGTGTAACAAATTCCATAAAGTACACACATCACTTCAGTACAAAGCTGCTCCCTTCTGAAGGGTGAAAATGCCTTCCTATATGCTTTGCACTTACCCATGCCACTAGTTGATTGTACTACTGCTGACCAAGGTTAAAATATCTCTCAACAGCCAAAATCATTGACAGAAGGAAGGAGAAGTGGATTGAAATGGAATTAAACAGGAAGTGACTAATTTACTGAAAGATATCATTGAAGTTAAAATGAAAGATTTCGTTCCTGTTTCTCCAATATATCAATTCACAAAACTTAGTGAATCAATAAAGAAGCATTTGTGTGTCACAGACCATTATAACCCTATACAATATTTTTTGAGCAGATTCATAATTCCTTAATCAGTAAGGAACTCAGCAATAAAATATATGGTGATCTGCTATTATCTGTACCCTGAATTTGGACATAGGGATATAGCTATGAATATAACAAAATAATTTGTCCAGAAAAAAAACTTCATGATGCATGTGAAATCTAAATGAAGGCCTACAAACAATGAGCAACTAAAACACATCTGTATCCAAGGAATGAACATTTGGGTGAAGTAGACACATGCAATTTTTCTATCATCTTGTTTTAAAGTTCTTTTCTTGTTGGTACCAGGAATCGAACTCATGACCTTGCACTTGCCAGGCAGGCACTTGTGTCGCTCAGCTATATTCCCAGCCCTTGTTTTAAAGTTCTGCATCACTTTTATTGTTCTTCTCTCCCTTTAAAATAAAACCTTTTTAAAAAGGAAAAAAGGTGGAAATGTAAGTGAACTTGAAAATGTGAGGGTTTGCCTATATGACATGAATTAGTTCTGTAGACCAGGGCAAGTCTCAGAATCTCTATAGCTTCAGGTTTCTTTTGGCTGAGATTACCAGGTTTGAAGTCTAATATTTCTTACAGGTATAACTTTCTGTAACATGGTGTCCTAAGTAAACTTTCTATGCCTTTTTTAAGTTTGGATCCAGATAAATTTTTAATTATACTTTACTTACTCAAACTATCTCTTGTTGCTTGAGAGAAGGGCATTCTCCTGTTCTTCCTGCTTTAATTATTAATGTTAGGTGAAAGCAATGCTGTTTAAGTGATAGGAGATGATATAGTAATATTATTAACGTTCATTTCATTTGTTCCTCCTGTTCTTTGGCAGAGTCATACATTCTGCAGGATGTAAATCCCAAGCAAATTAACTACAGCTTACAGCAGACTTTCACTGAAGTGCTCAGATTCTAAGGATAGTAAGAGATCTAGAGGTTGACATTATGTTTTAAAAATTAAGACATACTAATTTAAACTAGAGTAGATTTAATTTGTTCCTGTATAACTTACAACAGTAGGAGCAGCGAATAAGAAGGGAAGGGAATGACATTTGGATGATGGTGAAGTTACTCCATATAAAAATAGCATTCTCTGAAAGGCACACCTATTTGCCTTAAAGATGTGGACAGCCTGAAACCACAAAGTAAGAATGTGGGTGCCGCTGTGTTTGCGGTATGCACCTTGGCAGTGTAAAAGCTATGATAACAACATTTATTTAGGGCCCACAATATATGTACCCTGGTTCCCCTTTGTGTAAAACTTTCAACTGATTACTCTGGATTTTTTAAATGACTGTCTAATATTAGCCCAGGCATGTGGATGTTTCTTCCATCTGTGTTTCCAAATTAAACATCCCCTCACATCCATACCTTCCACGGGTCAGAATCATGAACTACTCTGAGAATTTTTATCAGGTTATTACAGCTATTACTTTTAAAGAACTGATTACTTTTCAGCTGGAAATCGTGAATGACAACAATTTCACAGCAGCATAGTAACCCTACAACTCTCAGTTCAGTATATTTCACCCTAATATTGTAAAATGTTACTAAATATTTCATAAATGGAAGAATGCATGCTTTAAGAAATTGGTTTTGGATTTTGTAAGTGTAATGTTTCCGTGAAGAATTTAGAGCAGTCACACACAAACTACCTTCACCTTGTAAACAGAGTTAGCAGTGCTCTGACATAGAGCAGTAAGAGAACCCTGGGCATTGCCAATTTTCCCTCAAATGCCAGCAGCATTTTCGCAAGGTATATAATTACAGGTGTGTCAATTAAGATATATTCTATTATATAATATTTGCACAATACCTTTTATATGGGCAAAATATTAAATTAGACTAATATTTTGCTTAGACAAACGTCATTTTTGACATTGTTAACTTCGGCGATAAAAAGATAAGAGGAGAACATTCAAAATTGTACAATAAAAAATCTTAAAATTGTTTGAATTGCATAAATTTTCCTTATCATATTAGCAATGAAGCTCAGGAAAAGTCTTTATTGAATAAGATTTGTCTAAATAAATTTAAATGTATTTTAATTCTGTCCAAGTGTACTGAAAGTTCTAAGGCAGATGCTAGACGATGGTGCCTCTTATGATATATAAAATACTACTCTTATCCACAAGAAACATTTTATCAAGGTTAAAAAATCACATCTATCCATTTGTTTACCAAATAATTTTCAAGAGTAGACTGCACATCTGAAAAGCATGGCTATCATATAAAAAACTGGCACCCTTTAAAGACAGTATGGTAATAAAAAGCACTTGCTGTCGTCAAAGAACATAGTATGAGTACATGACAAAAATTCTGAATGAAACCTCTCAGGAAAGGGCTAAGAAAAAAATAATCAAACAAGTTGCAATCTGTAAATTGGCTGACAAAACTTTATCCAGCAAGCAAATACTCCACAAAATTAAAGTGAAATACAAAGAATTGAATGTTAGTGTAAATTTTATAACAATGCGATTGCAGGATTGGGGATATAGCTCAGTGGCACGAGGCCTGCCGGACAAGTACAAGGTGCTGAATTTGATTTCCGGTACTACAAAAAGTGAATAACAATAATAGTGATGCAATTTAAAAATGTACTGAAAATATACGTTTCATTTAGCTTTTAAAATTTTTTGCATAAAATTAACTCATTATCAGATAATGAAAAAGGAAAATAGAAAATATGTTGAGGCTTAGATAACACGCATCAAGGTTGTTATTCAATTTGTAAAAAGGAAATTCAATTTAGATTGAGTCTAGAAAATAAAAATGGATAAATAACAGGCAAAAAAGAAAACAGGAAAGAAATATATTACACTCCACAAAGATAGAACATATATCAACAGTCATATAAACATACAGTTTTCAAGAAACTGGAAATCAGAAAAAAGCGTTTAAACCAGAGACTGTAAATTTCAGTTGCATATGTTAGCGATCAAAGGCATATAGGATATAGTAAAGTGTCATTAGGGTCTTCCAGGTGGGTTATTCTGGGAGAATGTGTGATCAGTGAAGATTACATAGGCCTGTTTTCTAGGGAAGAAGTATTGAATTTAGACCTGGTGTGTTGGACTTAAATTGTTGTCAGAGAATCTAGATGAAGTCACTCCAAGAACAGAGAATGTAACTCTCAGTCTTAGAAGAGTTAAAAAAGCTTTGGAATTATCCGTATAGATGCTTCAATTGTGAGAACATACTGAATTCTGAAAAGAGAGAGGAAAACATCAGGAACAGTAATAATGTGATCAGAGCGCAGGTTTCGCAATGGCATGTTCATCCAGGCAAAATGAAAACCAAAAGTTAATGGTCGTGTAACTGAATAAAATGAACATTTTACTGCTACAGGGCTAAAAGAGAAAATTTTGCAGTGACGAAACCAACATCAATGTCGTGTTTCTGGATTGTCAAATCACGTGAGGACTTCACACATACACAGGCACACACACACACATACACGCACACACATACAGAGGCACAGGCATACCTTCTTCGCGTATATTTTCCCGTTGACTGCTGGAAGTCCTTACAAACACAAGATAGTAAGGTTTATATAAGTGTCAAAATGTTATGATAATATAACAACTTACTGAGAAAGATAAAAAGATTATGAAATAGTATTGTTTTCAAAATGAGTTCATGGAGCAACTGAACTAGAGAAATCTCAGGAGGTGCTGCACTGCGGGTGCTGCGGATGAAGGTTAGCCCCAGGCATTTGCCTACTAAAGTGTGGTGACGCGGAAGGTGATGTTAGGAGGTCGTGGGAAACCACCACCAGGAGGCGCTGGTGGGTATTTCCGCCGCCGCTGGCCCAGGTGCCTTCATAAGGGACTAAAGTAACTTCCGTGACAACTAAGCCACCTGATAGAGAATTGCTAAAAGGGTGAGTTCAATTCCTGAGTTACTCGCTGGTCTTCAGCTTGGATGTGATCTCTTCGTGCATTCCTGTTACCATCATTTCCACCGTGTGAGATCCTCACAAGGGTCAAACTGATGCCATCACCATACCATTGAAACTCTAGAATGCTTCACTAAGTCAACCTACTTTCTTTTTTTTTTAAACTGAGAATACAACTCAGGCACTGTAACCCTGAGCTATATCCCCAGCACTACCTACTTTCTATATAAAGTTAGCCTACCTGGGGCACTTTGTGACAATGACAGAAAAATCGACTAATATACTTGGCCTTGGCTATGCAGTGACAGATATGATTGTTTAAGTATCAAATTCAATTTACTGAAAATGTCAGATGGGTTTATTAATTATATCTAAATTACAAACATTTCTATTTATATAATTTTGATGACCTCAAAAACCTACATCCTCAGAACACTTGATAGTGAGTGCTTATGATTTCAAGGCAGAATTTTTAAAAAGCTTTACAATTACAGTACACAATTAAAATGGAAATATAATACCACTTAATATCTGTATAAACAGAACAAAAATTAGTTAAGAGAAGCAATGAAATGTCATCACCACTAAAATCTCTGTTATCCAAATACTACTAGCAACCTAGGTGATCTGAAGAGATATCTCTCACAGAAATCTGTTTTTTACTGCTTATGTCATAAGCGTGTGACATTTTGGATCTTAGTATGCAGTATTTCAGCCATGTTCAACCATATTATATGAGAGTTCAAAAGTGAGGGCAGTCTGCTATCTTATCAAGCCTCCTAGTAAATTATCAACTTTGCTGAGTATCATGGGTCAGATACTATTTTACTATAGGACATGGATGACATAACAAATCATAAACCAATATGTATAGAGATCATATTACTCCTAAATAAATTGCTTATTTTTTAAAAAGGATGTAAATATTTTATAACATTCCAAAGTACTCAAACCACTATATTCTTTCAGGTTTAAATATTTGATTTATAGATGAGAAGTACTTAATAACAGGTTTCTGTCAAGTCAAATGTTAATGAGCATATTGATAAGCTAAATTATTTAGCAATATAGAAGTACTCCCCTGGAAAAGGGATGCATGCCGCAATCAATGAACAGGTGCAAAGACTGTGAGTTCAGGCGCAAGCTGGGACACAAGGCAACTTCAAATCTGGGCTGGACTACAAGTGAGACCGTTTTCAAAATCAAAATGAAAATAAAGAAAATACGACTATGCAGAGGTTCTTAAAAAGAAGCAATTTTTACTCTGCTTCTTTTAATTGAAAGAAAAAGTTTGTGTGTGTGTGTGTGTGTGTGTGTGTGTGTGCTCGCGCGCACACGTGTCTCGGCCTTTTCACTTTTTTTTGGTAGGAGATGCTTCTCTTGTTATGCACTCTCAAGTCCTACTTGAAAGTCACACTTGTATATATTACTTAATTGGCACAGATCCAATACTCTTTAACTAATGAAATGTGAAATCAAAACAGCATAAAAGGGTGCAATTGGAAGTAGAGAAATCTATTGATGGCATTCAGAATTCCAATAAACATGTAGGAGATATGAGGGAGAAAAAATAAATTTCCTTGTATCTTTTCTTGTGCTTGTAAAGGACTGGATGTGAGCTGGATGTGAGCAATCACTAGCTGTTCTCATTTAAAGATACAAGTTACCCTTGGGCATCAATTATAACTTAATTGGAGACATAAGTAACAGCTAACAACCAAACATGTGTGAGTAGAAAGTCCCTTACAACATAATCACTTTCCCATCAAAGAATACTATAGGCAAGCAATAGGGACACCTTGTCAGTTAAGCATAAATTGGCCAATAAAGAAAACTGCTTGACTTAGGGAATGCTATATGTTAAATAAGCTGCTAAAGGAATGCAATTTTGCCTTCAATTTAGACTTGTCCATTGTATGTTTTTAATACCTCTTGAAAAGTACAAGTTGTACGGAAGAGTTAAGTCATACATATTGTGATCAAATAATAGATATCTAAATTACCCTATGCTTACACCTGAAACAAAACCATTTGTTTTAGTTTGTTACTGGAAATATAAAACAATAGGATCCAAAATAAATCTATGATACATGGAAAACCTAAAGGATAGATTGGATTTGTTACTTACAACTTATCTACTCATAAATTCCTATCTATTTGTTAATCGTGAGCCACACCGCTGAGTCTTTTTAACACTGGGAGATCCTTGTCAGATTAGTTCACTGCCTCTCCAGTAATGTGTGTCAGAATGAATGTGTGACCTTTCCACTCTTTTCCCATTGACAATATATATATATTACTATTATATATATATATATTTTTTTTCTTTTTTGAGAGTGAGTCATGACTTTAAACACTTGGGCATTGCTGCCCTAGGTTGAGTTCTTTGAAGGCAGATGCTGAGAGACGGTATTTTGGAGTGCAGGAGTTTATTTTTTCTTGTTAGTATCCCCATGCATCAAAGGAAGGAAAAGTAGAACTAGACAGGTTTGGGGTAAGCTTAAATTTCATGCCGGCTGGAGTAAGCCTCACACAAAGCTCTGGAGCCAGAATGCTTGCAGACTGCTCTGGGAAAAGGGGCTCTTGGGGAAAAGTGTGGATCCTGAGGGAGCTTACCGCTGCAGACAATTTGCAGGCTGCACTTGGTCTCTCCAAAGTTGAGCAGCAAGCCCTCTAGGGAAGCACCACGTTTCCGCCACACTATACAGCTCACTCCCATACGCAAGCACTTGCTTACAATTGGCCTATTTGCTAGACCCTTCATACCTTTGTTGTGATTGCCTTAATCTGTCTTTTCTTTCTTTTTCTCTTCAGTGTGTGTGTGTGTGTGTATGTGTATGTGTGTAGGAGCCTGAATGTTCTTTTATGTGCTGCTTAAATTGCATAAAAGCTTCCTCTTGCCTTCTAGACAGGTCCAACTAACCTTATATGCTGTGCATATAAAATCAGGCCACTTGAACTGTTCTAATTTCTGTATGTGTCATCCTCGGTAACGTCTTTATACTTTTGTTTAGACTTTTCTGACACAAATGCTTTCCTATGCCCCGTCATGGCAGCCTGTTAAATGATTAGTCTTCGGTAAGCATACATCTGCCCTACAATTAGTTTGTAATGTTTGAATCTGCACCACAGACAGCACAAACCTCAGCACATGACATTTTTTATTCATCTTAGTGTAATTAGGAATGCACAATGTCTAGTGATATACCTGACATTACATGGATATGCTTTACCTGGTGTACATGAGGAGAGAGAGAGAGAGAGAGACAGAGAGAGACAGAGAGAGACAGAGAGAGACAGAGAGAGAGGGAGAGAGACAGAGAAAGAGAAACAGAAGTGAGAACAGGGAGGAGGGAGGAACGAAATGAGATAGGAAGGATACACAACATATAAGCTGGTAAAAAGTGTTTTAGTCACATAGGAGTTTTGAAATAACCTACTTTCTGAGAACAAACATCTGTGTGAAGTCAGGAAAGCTACTTTACCTCTCTTTTTTTCATAATCAAATATGTAAAATGGGGCTAATGATATGTCATAGAAATTAAGTACGGATGCAAGTGACTTACTATTTTTAGCATACCTTTTGTCCTCAGTAAATTGCAGTGATTATAATGGTGAATGGGGGGAGAATGAATGAGAGATCTATTTGTTCTACCTAAAAGCTAAATAAGTATCTTGTTTTTAAAATTATTTCAAAGGTGTCTGACTATCAAATACCTCAGTGTTATTTAAGACACTGTGCTCGATACTAGTAATTAAGTGGTGAGAAAAATAAATGTACATCTCAGCAATAAATATCCCACAGTTCTGAAATCTTTACCAGTGTTTAAATATTACATGTAAAAATTGATTTTAATTGAAAATGTCTGTGTTTTTATTTAAGATACTTTTTTCACCCAGAATATAATTATATGCTGATAAGAACATTTTGTCTGAGTAGATTTACAGAGTAGATTTTTTGAATTCTTGGTCACACAGATCTATGTGATGAATCTGGTTAAAAACATTTCTTTAAAGAAAATTTGAGGCTGGGAATATAACTCAGTGTCAGACTACCTGCCTGGCAAGTGCAAGGTCCTGAATTTGATTCCCAGTACCAAAAAAAAAAAAAAAAGAAAGAAAAGATAATTTGAGACCTGTCTGTGGCAGCTCTCACAGCTAACTGAAAGTAACATTACTGATACTCTGGGAAAGGATTTTAAGAATCTATAAAGGGGCAACAATCCTATTCTGCTTTGACATTGGGAAATCTTTCTCTCTCTTGACCCTGGGAAATCTCAAAGCAGTGTCTGCAAAAAATTTGCTAGAGTAATTGTTACACAAAACGATTCTCAAACACATAGTTTCCCTTGTATATAAAATCTGTTTAACTAAACTCCTATTTAGAGCAGGAGATGAATGAAGTGAATTTAATCTTTCTGATGTATCCCAAGTACCTAGTGTAGTGTCAGACACACAGAAATTTAAATATATACATGTCAGATGAATACTTTTATTGCATTATTGTGCCCTTTACTTATCATAAAATATTTTACTGAAACAGTTAATTGAGGAGTACATTGAGGTCATTTAAAATTGTGATAAAAATGTCTACCTTCTCATTCATTTTCAAAAATCTTGGTGACAAACTTCTGTTATACCTCTTTAAAACTAATATGAGTCATCATGGTATAACTGTATGTGGTAGTGAAATTTTAATAACTATTTATTTTCTACCTGTGTTTTAAATTCTTTTGACAAATAAGTAATAAGAGATGTATAAACTAATATTCTGAGATTAAACTGGATGTATTATTATTTTAGTCCAAGTCTTTGGGACATTACACTGGGTTACCAAAATCCATGTCACACTTTTCTATTATAAACTTGTAATTTAACATCATATCAACTGGCTGTGTATCTCAGTAGCTGTTGCTCTGGGAAACAGGAAACAATGTTTGTGTTAACCTACTTCATACCAGGTAAGATGTACACACATGTGCAAGACTGTGAAACTGAAATTTTTACCCATATAACGCTCCATATGTCAGGTTTCGTGTAAGTTTCCCTGGGAACAATGAGGGGGTTGGTAAACATGTCCTCTACCATACTGGAATGTGGGTGTGGCCTGTAGTAGCTGTACATGGAGAAATCAGGAATGCAATTAAATACAAGGGCACATGAAAAACTAGATTTGCAAGTTTTGAAGCAGATCCGAAGTGAATCATTAGGTGACTCATGTATGGATAGTGGTTATGACGCCTTTGACAATGGCCATGTGATCCAAAGTTTCTGTGACAATAAAATGGAACAAAAATTGATGGATTCTGACAAAGGGAATGCAAACCTCCTTTATTCAGATGACAAAGGAAACAGCAATGTGAGAACATATTTACCTAGTAAAAACAGTGCAAAATGGTTATACAACCACATGAAACAATCCGATGTTAGAACTAGGTCTGAAATTGTAATATAGATCTTGCCAGAGATGAAACCTATTGGACAGAAGGCCAGCACTGCCAGGCTTTCAGTGTTGGAAATAATTTGTATCAGATGAAGTACTATGCTACTAGATATTGTAAAATACATAAATGATGAGATACAAGTAAAATGTTCTATATCCACCAATAGCCATACTGAAAAATGTGTTTATTATGACACTTCAGTAGCTGACCTGAAAGCATGCATAGGCCTGCTGTACTTAGCAGAGCTTTCTCATGGTAATCACAGGAATGTGAAAGATGGACATAAAAGTGATGGGTGGGAGTTTGAAGTTTGTAGAATAACAATGAGGAGGTGGTTCATTTTCCTTCAAAGTCCTTGAGATTACCAGGGCACGGTGGTGCACATCTGTAATCCCAGCACTTCAGAGGCTGAAGCAGGAAGATGGCCTCTAGATCGAGGCCAGTTTGGGTTGCACAGTAAGTTCAAGGCCAGCATGAGCTGTAAAGACCTTGTCTCAAAAAAAAAAAAAAAAAATGCTGGATGTTTGATGATAAAACTATCTGCCAAAAAAGAAAAAACTGGTAATCTGGCTGCTGTCTTCTCATTGTTTGAGAATTTTTTGTCTAATTGTCAAATAATTCACATGCCTGTAAGTCTATTGATTGAAGCCACCCACAGCTAATTTGAGGCTTCTGTTGTCCACATCATTAATCCCAGTGTCACATACCCTAATCCATATTCAATCACCCATGGTTCAGCCACCTCTGAAAAGCCCTATATATGAGTGTATGAGAAACGGGGGGGGGCACCTAGATGTAAACTATACCAGGATTAAAACCATTTCTTAATACATAAGTGTCCATTTGATGCAAATTATATTGCAAACTCATTCTCAAGTTCTACTAAATAATCCTGGGCAATCTCCCGACCTCAAATTCTCGCACTTGATCACAGTACGTAAGTCCTTTTTCCATTTGGGGTAACTTCAAAACCTCAAAGCTTATCATTTCAAATACTCATGCACTTAAAAAATCATTTCCCAAATGAAAGAAAAAGAGGTATACAGAATGATGTTCAATTGTGCAATATTATATGAACTTATTCGATACTCAGAAAGATGAAATTCACTCAAGTAAAAGGTGTTTAGTACCACACTGTAATTCACATGTAATTACAAAGATCAGTTTAGCCAAATATTGAGACTGGCATTAAAAATATAGTGTTGGCAATAAAGGAAATATTAAAAAACTGTCATTGTTCTCTAAAGCTGTGCAAACCAGTTTAGTAAAGAACACCATAATATATGAGTTTTGGAATTTCCAGTACACGGAGGATTAATACAACAGCAGTAAGAAAAATTGTGTGTGTTTAAGTATCCACAAAGACAGAGATAAGTTGCAAAGGATGAAACAGAGAAACTGGTGGATGAAAACTGTGGATATTTTTGAGCTTTGAAATACAAAATGAGTAAGCTATGAAATCTAACAAATACAGCTCAATTTATAATTTTTACTTCATAAACACAATGCAAATATATAATACGTTAGTTTACATAGGCATGCAACAATTACATTTAAGTTAGTCTTGTTTTTAGTTCACACAGCTTTTATTTTCCTTCCTTTCAGTGTAAGTAGACCTAAAATCTACTGTCTTAGCAAATTTGCAGTATACAATGCTTATGAGTAATTCCTCATCATGTCCATGAGATCTCTAGACTTATTCAGAGTTGTTAACCCTACACATCTTTAATTTCCAGTTTATAATGTCTTAGGCTTAGAGTAGGCCATAAAGGAATTCTCATTCCAAATGCATACCTTGATAGTTCCTAATAGTCAAAATAAACCTTTTTCACAAATTTTTTCATTCATGGAGAGAGAATTAGATGAAAATTTCACCTTATATAGACTCAGGGTTCCTACTCCTCTATTAATTTCACAAATAAGCAAACACCAGGATGAAAAACAACATTGGATCAAAATATTTTAGGAAAAATATAATTAATCATGATATAATATATTAGAAATGTAATACTAATTTGATACCACCTCAGTTTGACATTTTCCCTCTTGACAATTGGAATTTCTTTTCACTCCCAGTAAATCAGTGCCCCAGTTCTATGTAATAAAGAGCAAATAAACAATCTTGTTCCCCATACGACCACCTTGAGGGCACACTATGGCTTGCAGAGCACATGGTGCTGCTTATGGAGTCAATAGCGATGTCTGAATAACAGCTTTTAATTGCGGCCGCCTCTCACCATCAGGGATGCTCCCTGGGCTCTTTTTAATTTGATCGTTCTGGAAAGTGCTGCACTGATTTTCATGAATTAGGACAAAGTCACCCTTAGTCACCATCTGAAGTCTCAGATGTTCCTTCCCATTCAGTAATGAAAACAAAAATTATTTTCATTGCTAACTCAGAAGATTTTCTGGTTAATTACATAGATTAAATTGTTTGATTATTTGCATATTTTACAGCTAGAAAAATTTTTACATTATCTCAGTTTTCTCCCTTACCAATTTTAAAAAATAATTTATTATATCTCTATTTTAAACCATTTCACATATTTTTTCTATTTTTAAAACTTCCTCTATTTCATTAGTATGCATTTTTGTTACAAAAGAAATACAGTTGTCACGTAGAATTAGTACATACACATATGCTGTCTGGGTATGTTTCACTCCTTTCCTTCTGATCTCTACCCCTCACATGTTAAGACTATTGAATTCTTCTGAAATTCTGCTCTAAGTCAGTTCCCATACCCATTGAAAGGGTATGACCAATTTTTCTTTTACCAATTTATAAATATAACTACATCTTCAACTATGATGTGACTCCAAAATTACTATGATGATGAATGTCCATGTTACAATATGTAGGCTACAATAATAAATAAAGCAATACTTGCTTCTATTATGTTTTGGAGTATTTCTAAATTTATTTCCAAATTGAACCAAGTTGAAAGGAGATATATAATCTACACATCTAATTAAAAATTGCTTATTCAGTGATAAATATTTAGCAATAGATTACATAATATCGTTGATAAAATATATTATATGGAGACATTTTGTACTAAAATGAATTGTTTTGAGCAGATTACTTGTTAAATGCAATGAGCTCTACAGTGCTTGGCTAGACTTCGGCTGGGCAAGGCTAAAATGTGGATAGGATAAAATTTTAATTTCTTAGGTAATTTCTAATGAGAGGGTGCACAGCTGGTCAGTGGCAGGGACATGAGATACTTTTTGGCCATCACAGACTACCACATTTCTTACCTCCATGATAAATCTCTAAAAAGCAGTGCAGAGAGAAATATGTAGCAAGGAGCTAATTTCTGCCAGTTAACGAATCTAGATGAATCTAAAACCCATTTTGAGAGAAAAGAAATATTGATATGAGTAAATGTGCTGTTCAAAAATGTATAAGCATCATGCAATGGAGTCAAAGCTTCTGAAGTAAAGTGTTGATTCAGTCTCTTAATTCAGAACTGAAGGAAGAACTCAGCGGTGGAGGACATTTTTAGCATGGATGAGGCCCTGGTTCAATACAAAATATTACAAAAATTATACATGTACTAATTTTTGTATGACTTAAATTGATTGCTAATAAATGCCACTTATTGTGCATGTAATTTATGTGTGTTGAAATACATAAGCCATTTTATCAATATGTTAAGCAGTCCTTGAAGCAAATATTTTTGCCTTGTTGTAAAAGAGAGTTTATAGTGTGCATAGAAACTCTTATTAGATCACAGACAGAACAAGAGCTAAAACCTAGGTCTGAAAATATTGTAGTGTGATACCAGAATCTAAACAAATAAACAAGTTACACTACAGTTTCTGGAAAAAAATGGAACATAATTTACATTTTTCTTTCCTTGAAGAATGCTCATTTCCCATAGATTAAGAAACTCTAGATGCCTGCCTTCTACACTCTGACATCAGGATACAGGTTTATGAGACTAATAGCTTTCTTACAACTATTAATCCATGTTATGTTCATATTATATAGCTAATATAAAATAAAAAAGGGCAGAAAGACTCATGTGTGGTATACTCAAATCTACATAAAGATAACTGACTTTAGTCAAAGTCCACAATCATCTTTAGATATCTACATTTTAAATTTCAAATGGATGAGTTGGTAATAGAAAAAAAGACTTTTCTGAGTTTTTATGTTTGACAAGTTATAGGGTAATAAATTACACTGTTTTGGGTTTTCTGAATCAAGCCGAAATCTTAAAATTATGTTGTTAACACAAGAAGATGCCAAATTCCATATTCCTCCCTCTTTTTACTGCCGAAAATCATGGGTGATTTTCATCTGCACATGAAAAAATATAGATGACTCTCAACTTTGTAAAGAAAAGCAGTCAACCCTTGCTGGAATTTCTGGGTCTAGGAAGTGGTTTTGTTGTGTTTTCTGCATTGTTTTGGTGAATTAAAGCAAAGCCGTTATCTAAAATCTTTCTGTTCTGCTACACTGATTCTTTCCCCTTCCTTTGTATAGAAAGTGAATATTGGGGGTGTTTTTATTTTATATAAACTTAGGCATTTCCAGGAGACCAGCTTCTTCAGCTCCATACTGAAGAAATATGAGACAAAAATAAAACAAGGGACATGGTATTTGTGTATTCTCAGATTCTAAAGAAATGGACTTCCATTTGTGCCAGACATAGAAGGAAATCCCAATCATCATGTTGAGGTTTTGGTAGAAAGGGCAAAACAGAGGGCTGGAGTGCTGTCCTTACCAGTGTTAATAAAGCAAAGTCCATCTAGCTCCAGTGTCAGTGGAAAGAGATCATAGGAGAAATGGGGTTTCAGCTTCACAAATAGGAGCGAGCTCACACTTCATCTCACTCCTTATTCAGTGAGGTCAAAGGATGCCTAATGGAATTTCTGGCTTTGATCATTGTCTAATTATAACATGTCTATCCCTTAAAATATGCTATTGATTCAAGGATACATGGCAAGTAGTGATGAAGCACTCAGTGACCACTCAACCAGGATGTTGTCAATATCACCAAAAATCATATACTTATGCATGAATAGAAAGGAACCAGTTACCTCCACTTATACGAGTGAGGTAATGAGGCTGATGCATACCCTTCACATTATTTAATAGTTGTAGAAATTCTGCTAAAATCATCTGTAAGGGAACAAACCCAGTTAGGCAAATTTTCACTTGAATGAAAAAGTAAAAATAAATAAAATTAGTAAGTATTCTCACACCAAGATGCAAAAGATGACAGAATTATCTTTAAAAAGTTTTAAAACAGTCATTATAAAGTATTTCAACAAGCAATTATAGCTACAAATGAAACAGAAAATATATATTCAACACGGAAATAGATTTCAGCAAAGAAACAAAACATGTGGTAAAGCGAATACATACATCAGAAAGGACAGGATAGAGGAAGAATCCGTGAACTGAAGCATAGAATATCAACTATACTATTTGAAAAACAAGGATAAAACAGATTGAGAAATAATGAGCAGAGCCTCATGGGCCTGAAGTCCGTTTTTTTTTTTTTTTTTTATTTTAAAGAGAGTGGTAAAAAAAAGAAAGCAACATACCAACATCACAGACATAAGCAAATCAAAGCAAGAACATTAAAAGTGATACAAGATTTCTAAAGAAAATGATAGGAATTAACAGTGGTTGTTATATTACATATTGTTACCTTCAACTACATTGCTCAGATTACCAGATGTAAGAATGGAAGATTGTTCAAACTACTAAAAAGAACAAAAAAAAATTATTAAATAAAACATTAGAGAATATACAGAATTTCACTAAACAAGATGGTAGGAATTCACCAATGGTTGTTCCATTGCATATTGTTGTCTTCTAAAATTCAAGTCACCAAAGACTTAGAATGAAAGGAGAATGTACTCAGAAAAAATATGGCTAAAAATTTCCTATGTTGACAAATCTATTGGCTGGGCAAGCCCCAAACAGAGCAAACCCAAATAAATCTAGATATAAACACATTATAGTCAAGCTTTTAACATCTAAGGACAACAAAAAGATCTTAACCAAAGGAAATGTTATCATAGGTATGTGAGAAAATTGCTATGAATGGGTTTTTCATCAGAAATCACGCAAAGGCATCTAAAGAAGGAGGGACGGGAGGGCCGAGGAAGGAAGGGAATGAGAAAGGAACTAAGATGCACTGTGTGCATGGGCCAACTCCACACAAGGAATGGACACATTATGTACTGCAAGTGTTTACCAATAAAAAATTAAAAAGAAATCACGGAGACCAAAAGGAAGGGGAACAATATTTTTTAAGTGGGAACAGAAAAGAACTGTCAAGCCAGAAATCTGCATGCAGTAAAATATATCCATAAAATTAAAGCAACATCAAGATACGTTTGGATGAAGGCAAAATAAGGTTTTTTCAATAATAAACTTTCCACACAGAATGAATAAAGTCAGAGCTGAAATAAACAAAAAAATGATAACTAATGAAATCTCAGAACATCACCAAGGCCGAAAACACCCCAAAAAGATACATGTAAGTGCAAATATGAAATGTTACATTTTTCTAATTAGTTTTATAAAGAATCTTTGTGATTGAGGCAAAAATAATATTATCTGATGTAACCTTAATTATATGTACAGGAAGTAATTGAGAAACACAATTGGGAGAGATTAAAGAGATGTAAAGAAAGGTCAGATTTTTGTACTGGATGTAAAATGTCACACTAGTGGACTGTAATCAGTTGTGTGTGTAAGATATAATACCTACAGCAAAAGTATAAAGCTGTAACAAGCTTAAGGACATTATAAATGTGTCAAATGAGACTCTCAAATATATTCTAGTAATCCACAAGAAGGCATGAATCAAAACATCAGAATACAAAAAATACAATAGTAGCCTTGAAATTACTTTTACCAATAATTATGTTAAATAAGCTCATCTAAATACATTGGTTAAAAAAAGATATTGGCAAAATAGTTTGTAAAATATGGCATAATTACTGTATTCTATCTAGGAAATACACTTTACATAGTTTGACTGAAATTTAAACAAGCACAAAGTTTTATCATATAAACATCCATAAACAGAATAGATGAATACATATTTTGATATCACATATAGAGGACTCAGAGAAAAGAAAGGACATTAAATAATGATTGATGGAAAAATCCACCAAAATAATACACCAGTGTATATATGCATGCAATAAGTAATAGATCTCCAAAAAGTTTAAAAATAAATTTGATAAAAATAAAGGGGAAAGAGGAATAAACATTATAGAACTTCCCCTCTTCTTTCAACTATTGTTCCACCATTTGAACAGAAGATCATTAACAACATAATGAACCACGAGGATGTAAGTCAAACTCACTGAAAACTAAATGCAGCAGTGCTGGACTAAATATCCTTTTTAAGTGACCCTGGAACATGTAACAAGAGAGATCACATTCTGTGCCATAAAATAAACCTCACCCAAATTAAAATTAGTTGAAATTATATTGCATATTCTTATCATATTTGTATCAATTTGTAATCAATGACATAATAAAAACAATTTCCACATGCATAGAAATGAAACAACACATTTATTGCTAATTCACTGGGTGAAGGAAAAGTTTTGAGGGCAAAGTGATTTAAACTGGACTAACACAAAAACACAACATAGAAAAACATGCTTGTAATAGTCAGAGAGTGAGATTTGTTGCGCTAACTGAATATAATAAAGTTAGTTTCAAGCAAAGGGTATTCTTTGCAAAGATAAATAGAATTGACAAATTCCAGAAAATCTGACAGAGAGAGAGAGAGAGAGAGAGAAGGAGAGAGAGAGAGAGGCAGAGACAGAGAGGCAGACAGAGAATGAGAACGAGCCAGGCATGGTTGCACACGTCTGTAATCCCAGCACTTGGGAGGCTGAAGCAGGAGGATTGTCGTGAGTTTGAGATCAGTCTGGGCTACAAAATGAGCTCAAGGTCAGCCTGAACTGCATCGTGAGACTCTGTCTCAAAAAGACAAAA
>NW_004955426.1:10145265-10193242 GCF_000276665.1 Chinchilla lanigera
ACAGGACCTCCAAATAATATAAGGGAAATAGCCAGGCGTCCAATAAGCCGAGTTCATGGTCTCTAAAACCAAAGAATTAAAAAAAAAAAAAAAAAAAAAGAAAAAAAAGAAAGAAAGAAAGAAAGAAAGAAAAAAAAAAAAAGAAAAAGAAAAAGAATGAGACCGAGAGTCAGAAAAATTATGAGCAAACACAAATTATCAATATCGTGAATGAAATGATAACCCCCAGAACAGACAGACAACAGGGTGACTACTTGGAGAAATCTAAGCACATGTATTTGAAAACATGAATGAAATGGATCACTACTTGAAAAAACACAGTTTTGCATATCTTATTCAATATAATGCACATCTAAATAATACTCTAAATATTAAAGAAACAGAATATGTAATTTAAAACTTTCCCCCTAAAAGATATCTCACACACTAGCCGGTTTAAATGGAGAAATTTATTAAATGGTAAAAAGTAAAACTAGACAGGCATGGTGGCTCACTCCTGTAATCCCATTATTTGGAAGGGTAAGGCAGGAAAATCTTGGTGAGTGCAAGCTCAGCCTGGGCTACAAAGTGAGACCCTGTCTCAAAAATGCTCCCCCCAAAAAGTAAAGCTAATTATACAATTTTATCAGGGAGCATACATTAAAATGTGGACAAAATAATCATTGTACCTCTGTCAGGAAGATTGAAGCAAAATATATTCACAACACAATGCTGGTGAGGCTGTCAGCAAGGAAGACAACTCCTACACTTCTGTTATAAGCATAAAATTCTACAAACACTTTGGAAAGCAGTTTGGTTGTTTTTAAGCAAGCAAACAAAAAGTGTAACTACTATGTAATAAAGATATTACTTTCTCTAGACATTTGTACCAAAATAAAAAACTAGGGTCACATAAAAACCCATAAATGAGCATTCTTAGGAACCTGAGGTGTAACAGCTTAAAAATGAAAAATCCAGGTGCTTGACAATGGTTGAACCATTAAACATGATGTGGTTCTATTTACATCATGGACTGTGCAATATCTGACAGATATCCAGGGATATAAATTATTGATATACAATGCTACATTGATAGAACTGCAGAGAATTGCAGTGAGCAGTATTTTTACAAGTGTAAAACAATTCCATGTATATAAATATCCTAAATTTTGAAGGGATGAAATCATAGAATTTGCAAATCTGTAAATCAGTATTTACCAGGTGTTAGAGGTAGATTTCAGGCTTTGGTGAAAAGTGTAGTAATAAAAAATAGAATAAAGGAGAACCATGTTTGGTGTCATGTGAATATCAAAATATTTAGATCACCCCAAGTCTATGCAGTTTTAACAGAAGTTACCACTGGGAAAGGTTACTAAAGGAGCCACAGAATCTACTAAAGTATTTCTTATGATGGGATCTATAAGTGCAACAAAATAGAACACTACATAAAAATATAGGCAACTCTAAGAAATGAAAACTTAAAAAATAGATGTGGCTTCATAATTTTGATTTACTTTTTCCTATTTATTAATATATTAATTGCTTCTTATTCATTTATTCATTTGTGCTTATGCTTTTAATTTTATGTCCACTAGGAATGTACAGAATTTATAAAGGTATTGTGAAATTATTTACATGCACTATTTTATTCACTGTGCTCTATTGCTTTAAAAAGCCCAAATTTCTTTTTTCTTTCTTTCTTATTTTTTTTGGTACCAGGAATCAAACTCAAGACCTAACACCAAATTCCTAATAATGATGAACACATATACAGTCTCTTGTTAAGTATAAATGTAAAAATGATGCTTGATTCTTTGAAAATCAGTTACTTTCCACTAAACACTATCTTATTTTATTTCCTATTATATATTCAATAAATATGTATTAAGCACTTGATTTGCTATCCCAAGACTGACAATTCTGGACAAAATAGAATCTTTCCCTCTATGTTTGAATGTAAAAGTAGGCAGGTGCACATGAACAAGTAGAAAATGGTAATATATGTGCTTATGAGATGCTTTTTCCTCTCCTCATAAAACACGTCTGCATTTCACCTCTTAGGATGTTTACCAGCTCTGTGGTTATGGTGAGTTGTGTGGCTCTCTGGGGGAATTGTACAGTGCATGTTATCCATGTCTCGGGCTTCTACCTACTACATGCTCACAGCAACCACTCTCCCAGTTGTGAAAGTCTAACTTCTCCTAGACTTCGCTACGCATCCAGTATGTGTAGGAACATGGTGATAGAGGAGAATTTGGTTTGCAAATCACTGCCCTGGAGATTCTGTGCTTGTCCAGGATGCCCAGGGTGTGTAGCAAAACGTCTTATTAGAACAGTATATTTTAAAGCTACATACTGTGGAGAGATTGACTAAACACAAATGGAGAGAAAAGCAGAATAAAGTCACAGAGGAGTACAATTACCAGAGCTGACTGTAGTTCTAGTGAGATGAACACACTCTGGTGTTTCCTGCAGCAGAGAAGTAACATGTTTTTCATCCCGGCTTGGCTGGGACATTATCTTTCCCCTGAAAGTCCTTCTTCTTGTGAACTCTCAGCCTCAGAAAGCCAGGCTTATTCACCATAATATGGAGATTTTATTTTAGAATGATCACCCTGATTGCTTTCAGAATATATTCAAAGGTAGGGATCGATGAAAGAAAATGCAAAGTTTTAGGAACTTACTTTCAGAATCTATTCAGGCCATCAAGGTGGCTTTTCTTTGTGAATTTTGTTCCATTTTGGACACACTGTATCTGAGATGTGTACTGCACATCAAACCTGAAATACTGGTAGAGATTTTGTGCAGATCTGGCTTTAAAGAACTTGGATATCAATGTGGTTGCAGTCAGCTGCCAAAACAGTGTATTTGGATTGAATCATATCTCCTTCAAATTCATAGGTAAAGTAATGAAAAAAAAACGAGTTAATACTAAGATAGCAGAATTGAGAGTTCCTTTGTACTCCTGAGATTCATAATGTCAGTATCATTATGAGAATAATCAGGTAGGTTAAGGAATAAAAAGTGTATGTGAAGACTTAGAAACTTAGACTCTGGATTTTATTCTGATGAAAGAAAATATTCTATGTTGGGAACATTGGGAAAATTTTGAGAAAATGATTTTTGGCTTATGGGGAAAAACTTGGAATTACATTTTGGGAACATGTGAAGAGGAAAAGAAATAGAAAAAGAATGAGTAAATGACGGCTTTTAGGCAAGTATAAAGAAATGATATGCAGGAAACAAAAGCACAATTAGATAATTGAATTATATCAGACTGAAAACCATGTACAGAGCAAAGGTTACAATCAGCACAATTAGGAGACAACCTGCATGGTAGAAAAGTACTTGCGCACTACATTTCTGAGAAGGAACTTATTTCTCAGAATATATACAAATCTCAAAAAACTCAAACACACAAACAAAAGCAAATCAAGATAAACCAATCAAGGGAAGTAGACCCATTAAAAGTGGGCAATAGATTTGGACATATTCAGTAGAAGATACAAAATCTACAAATACATGAAAAATGCTCAATACCAGTAATTAAACAGAAATGAAAATCAAATCACAATAAGTTATCACCTCATTCTAATAAGAATTTTATTAAAATTTAACAAGTAGTGTGGATGAGGATATGAAAAAGTGGAATGCTTACAAGCTGTGATAGGGATGTAAATTAGTGTAGATATTATGGAAAATAGTAAGGCCATTCCTCAAAAAATTAAAAATAGAATTACAATGTGACCCAGGAATACTACTATTTGGTACATCATCTACTCCCACATAACACAATTTACAGTAGTCAACAAATGCAAAGACCTTGTGGGGTCAATCAACTGATTAGTAGGTAGTGACATATGGTACATATACACAATGGAATAAAATTCAGTCATAAAGAACAAAGGCCTACGCTTTGACACAACAAGAATGGAGCCAGAGATCATCCTATTAAGTAAAATAAGGGTAGAGAAGGAAAGTTCCATATCATCTCATTCATATGTGAAATTATAAAAGAATGAGCTTATAAAGATTTGGTGTAATTACCGGAGGCTCCAGAGACTAGAGTCAAGGAAAGGTTGGAAGGAGGCAGACCCAGTGAAGATTAACATAGTGTGAATAGCAGGAAGAAGCTCTGCACGGTATTGTACAGCAAGGTGGCCACTGACAACAAGGTACTGTATATTGCAAAAAGCTAGAAGTAGGACTTTGGCATTTTCCCTAAAAAGAAATGATAAATTTTTGAAGATACATATGCAATTGATTTAAGATACATGTAGCAAAACTATATATTATGGCATAAATATGCACAATTATACTTCAGGTATGAGTTAAAATAAATTTTGGATAAAGAAAATGTAGTGTTTATATGGAATGGAGTACTATTCTTTCATAAAAAAGCAAATTTGGGCCATTTGTAGGAAAATAGATACTCCTGGAGAACATCATAGTAATTGAAATATATCAGAGACACAAGCTTAAATAATGTACAGTTTCACTTTGAAGAGAAACTAAAAGTATAAATGAAGAGCAAGATAAAGAGAGATAATAGACAATTCCCTATTTCTTCACAATTAGCAAATGGGAAGGGAATCAAGAAAGAGAGGGGGCGAGAAGGGAGGGGGGCCCCGGGGTTCAAAAAGGAACTGAGATTTGATCTGTCCTCGCCCCAACCCCCACAACAAATGTAATCACTATGCGATGGAAGCATGCACTAAAAACCTGAAAAGATGTGATTTTAAACAAATAAATGATATGTACCATTACTAAGTATGTAAAATATATATTCAGGTTACTTTATAGTATTATAATACATAATTAGATTCATTAAAAACAAATTATGTGAATGATAGATGACAGGATTTAAGGTAGGTAACATGATTTAATATTTTCCTTTATATTTCAGATGCTTGATTTTTTTAGCCTAAATAAAATAGTAGTGAAGCGTTGCATGTGCCCAGATGCCAGAAAGCATAGGGCTACTTTAATAGATTGGAAAGATACGCTTTAAAAACTTTAATACACTATTTCACTACATAGACCCACTACTAGAATAAAGCCTAAAATATTTTAATTCAAGTATTATATGTATCTAAAATACATATATTTGTGCATGCATACCTATAAAAACACACATACATATGTGAAAAAATTGTAATATAACCATGAATACTGAGAAAGACAAAGTGATAGAAACTCACAGAGCTGTAGACCTTGTTAAATTATAATTTGTTAGCACATTCTCTAAAATTTTTGTTGTTTTCACTCTCAAAAGCACTGTTAAGGGAGAAATAATTTATATGTTTTAAAAATATATAATTTGTAGCTACAAGAAAATTCCAAAGGGTAATAAGCATGTAGCAACAAATACTCCTTGTTTATGCCATTCATGACACTAATAAAAGGCTTTATAATAAAAATTAACGATCACCTAGCTGCAAAGCGGAACACACTTAAGCTTCTATATAAAAAATGAAAGCAGATACTTAGAAGCAACTATGACCTGGCCCCACTGTGTTGATAAACCACAAAATTCACTTTCAGTCAGTGTGTTCGGCTAGGAGTACAATTTGGGTTTGAATAATATGTTCCATAATCATCAAGGCAAGTAAACAAAAGGTTGCATTGTCTGGGCCTGTCCTTACAAGTTCTTCTTCCATCTTAATTTATAAAGTCTGAACCTTTAATAGAAAAGACTTGTTTCAGTTGCTTAGAGGAAGTTAAAGAATGGAAATAGCCCCCATTTTGGAAACAATCAGTAGAGTAAATTCTATGTGCCAAGCAGTGTCAAATCAAATTACTTTAGAAAGCAGTCCTCATGGATTTGTCTTCCATTAACCTGTGGGAACAAAGGAATTTTTGTTTCTATCTGCAGCTTTGTGACTGGTCTTCTAGAGTCTATAGAGACAGCACACGGCACTAATAAGCTTGGGAAATATGCAATTTCAAGCTGTCTCTGATTTGAACAACTCCTGATTTTTTTTACCTGTGAAAAGCTGAGCCCACTGCCTTTGCTGATCTATCTCTGAGAAACGCTAGTGCACTGCTCTAATCAAATTGTCAGCTCCTATGTAGGGGGAGGCTTCTTTATCTAGTCTTATATGAGTATCATTTATCAAAGTTCCATTTGAAGATTACATGGTCTCAAAAGTGTAATACTTTTATTCCCTAAAGAGTGCTTACAGTGGGTTAATGCACCTGGATTGAGGCAATCCAAGTAATAGGCATCAAGCAGTATGTGAAGCCGCTGCCCTTGCAGCCCTCATGATATCACTGGCAATTCCAGATTTGATTTTGGTAAGGGTAGGTTTGTTCCAAGGGCCTTGCACCGCAACCTTGAAAAGCACCTTTAGAAGGAATCTTTTCTCAGTTTTCCATGTCTATATAATACATATAAATTGTATATTGACATGTATATATGTGTGAACATGCTTCTCAAATGCCGAGACAATATATATGTTTCTGTCTATGTACATTTGGTTAACTTCATAGAAGTCTATTGATTAGCACAGTGATAACTCGCTTTATAATGGCAAATAGGAAAAATTAGATGAAAGGCCTTAAATATGTAAAGAAATTTAGTTGTGTAAACTACATTTATAAATCATTCAGCTTACTTTCTCTTTCAGACTCGCAAAAACAGTAATCAGATAAATAAATCAAAGTTTTTTTTTTTTGTTACATTAGGATCATTTTATGGATCCTTGAGACAGACAGGGTGAGAGATAGGGGTAGGGAAAGTGCGATGGTGATGAAGACGAGGAAACCGGGAGGAGAGATTGAGGTAAACTGAATTTCCTCTGTGGAGTTGGGAGGGACCATATCCTCAGGCCTTTAGATTTGAACTAAAGAAGCTCTTCCAGAAAAGCATTCATATCTTCCCTTAGTCTGACCAAAGGTTGGGTAAAATTTGTTCCTCATTGTTGGCTTGTGACATGTGACCAAAGAAAACCAAATGCAAACAACATAAAGACAAGAAGCAGCCAGAACCTGAAAAGAAACCAGATGACATAAAACCTTAAAAATAAGGAAATTATCTAGAAGTCATTTTATCTTTTATAGAGTGAAGAACTTAAAATGGATATATATTATAAAAATGATTAATAGATTTTAAAAATAATTAGAAATAATTTAGAAATAATTAAGAGATGTTTTCTATGAAAAATAGCTTCAATAAATCCTTTTAGGAAATCAATAAAAGCTCTCAGTTGTTGTTTATGTATTGGAATGACCATAGGTTAAATATTCTTAAAGTATAGTGTACCTGTATGGATATATAACAAGTAAACAAATAGAAGCCCAGAAATCAAATTCATGATGTTTTGAACAGACTACAGCAGCATTTGCTAGTTAACTCAATATCAAAAAGCACTGAACTGAGAAAACCCCTTTGAAGATATGAATATGTAGTACAACAACCATTATTAATTTCCTACCACTTTGTCTGTAACTCTGTAATGCATGTATTGCTCTTATGCTGCTTTGTAAACAGATGTCTACTTGCTAGTATGTTTTTCTTCTTTTATTCTTAAAATAATTTTTTTGAAAAGCACTGAAATTTAAAACTTAATCCTTTCACATAAGATTTTTGAAATCTTTTCCGAGTACTACTTAGTTGAGGCTAAAATGCATTTTGGAGACCATTGACCTGAAGGATCTCTGAGACATCTAACAACAAAAATGTGTTTTTTGCTTATAGTACCTGCCCATCACCCATCATTGTATTAGTCTATTTTCATTAGTAAAACAAGATAACTGAAGCAGAGTCACTTTTTAGAGTAAGGGGCTTTAGTGTATCCGACAGTTCTGGCCCCAGTTTGGAGGGACACACTTGGTGTTGCACCTACTGGCAGAGTCCTGAGGAGAGGAAGTGTATGCAGGAGTTTCTCCTGGTCTCTTTCCCTTTTCCTTTTATGGTTTTTGTCATTTTTGTTATTATGTATGTGCTACCTTCCAGGTTGTGTTCCTGACTCTCTTTACTTAACAGCATGGTCTCAAGGTTCATCTATTTTTCTACTTGTCTTTTTCTTATAAAAACTTCAAAATTCAATCACAAAGCCTCCATTCTTGAGGATGCACCTAATCCTCCTGTTGCTCAAAACTCTTCCTCAAAATACACTACTAGAATTAACTTCATATTCCCTGAATATCTCACAGTAGGGACTGGCCGTCCACCAATGAACTCTTTATCCAAACTTTAGCACAAACCTCAGCCAAAACATAATACATTTCATCATCCCGCTAGCTTTTGGTATACACAGAGAGAAACTAATATATGGCTTATCTATAGTACTTGAAGTAAATGGTTAGAAAAACTTTAAATAATAATGACAAAATGTATCACACTCCAACTTTAGCATAAGAGATCAAGGAAGTTACTCTGAATTATTTTGCAGTGCCCCACAATAGTTGGTTGAAATCAAATAAATGATCATTTGCTTGTCTAAAGGTAAGCATGAAAACAGTCCTTTTTCCACAAAACTCTTAAAAAAGACCTACACCAATAATAGGGGAGAATTAAATTACTGTCTTTCAGAGCAATAAATTCAATGCTGAAGGCATCACTACATTCTTTGCATTTTTATACATTCATCACATTGGTCTGTAAGCCAACAAATGAAAATATTTTATGTATTTATTTTCTAGTGTCTCAGCATGGACCTTTTATTCACATACCCCTCAAGCTATGGAATAGCAAGCACCAACCTATCTTTAAAGCATCTGTTGGTTTAGATTAGAAATCATAAATTTCTTATGACTATGATTAGAGAGACAAAGGTGATAAGAGCTTAATTTTTGATCAAAAGCTCCTTTTCCAGTCTGCACAGAGCAATCTGCTTCTGACTTACACAATAAGCAAATTCGATATGGATTTCATAAGTAGCAAATAAATAGACAACCCCAGAATATCATTTTAATGAGTGTGACTTTCCTGTGTGACCACACATTTGGTATTCACTGAAGCTTCCTGTGTCGGAGGACAGGCAGTAAGACTTAAAAAGCACTTAAAAACCATAACAGACAATGAAAAGTAAAAAGAGCTATTTAGGTTTGCTTGAAAGAGAAGCAGAACAATATGCCTTCAAAAGATTCTCAAAAGGCATTGGTTTAGGATCCCTTTCCTGGAGGTAAGACCATGCAATAAAAGGCAAAACTATCAGAAACAGTAGAAAAAGCATTCCTTAAAAAAAAAACACTGACTATTCCATAAATTCATTTTAGTTTGTTTTTTATTAAGCATGATAATCTGCTTTGATTTAATGTTACTTATGAGTGCATGAAAATACTCTTGTGAAGGTTAGGACTCCAGAAATATTTTATCTCATCACTTTTTTTTCTCTGCTCAGTCAGCTTCCATGCAAATAGTCAGTGGGAACTCAATAAATATAAATCAATGGTGCTGATTATAACTGCACTGAGATACACATATACAGGTTGAGAAATCAGTTATTAAATCCGTTTGCATTTTAACTTTGAATTTGTCTTTCTAAAGAACTTGAAGTCAGATTTATTTTTGTTTTGTCTCTGCTTTATTTTGATGAGAAGTGGAGAAATTGCAGACACAGGGTTTTATATTGACATGCAGGATTTATTTATTAGGCTCATTCAGTGGGCAGCTTAGTGAGCTATCATTTTGATGTCGCCCAGTGCATTCTGGGGCAATGAGCCCTTGTAAAACTACAAACTCAATTATAGCCTGAATTAATATTTTATACATTGAATTTCATAAGTTATACTTGATTGAACAGAGTAACTGAATTAAAATATGATTTATAATTAAATCCTTATCAATCACCTTAAAAGTGCAACCAATCTGTATATTTGGTTCTCAGTCCTCATTTAAAATTGTGAAGTGATTTGTCAGGTAATAAGAGTAATCAGTTTTAGGCAGGAGACAATTGCTTGCTATAATCCAGTCACACTTGTAATTGATCAGCAATGGCAGGATGATTTATCCTTCAAGAAATGTGTATGAATGTTAAAGTTTTACCCATACATTGGAGCGCTTCAGACTCAAATGTGAAAACATTTTCTAGTTAGGATACATCGTACTGTAAAACTATGTTTCATGTTCTTTGCCTCTTAAAAATATAGAAATTAAAAGGATTTATTTTTCAATTATGATATAATTCAGAGTATTCAAATTTAAAATATATTAGACAAATCATTTATACATCTTTATTGTGACTGTTATAGTTTAAAAACATTCATGTTCTTGGAAAATGTCATCCTGGGTGATAGTAGGAAACAGTTATTTATACTGAAGGTTTAGTTAACAGAAAAATATACAAACTTTAATGTATATATCTTTGATTATGAGATGCTCATGTTTTTTCAGATATGCAAATAAAAGATGATAAATTCTGAGCTGATTAATATCAGGTATGTAAAACAATAACATGGCTGCTCACACTGGATGTAGGTTGTTATCTGTGTAGATTACAGCATCATATACTCAAATTTTGGTGGTCTATACTTTAAATCCCCAAGAGTGCAAAAAATAAGAAAACAATAAAGTAACACTTAAATAACAAGAGATGGCATTGTATTGCAACAAAAATTGAGTGTTAATATGTTATTAAGGTTTTTTCTGTACTTTGCAGTATGTTACAGAAAAGAGAGGGGAAAAGATGTTTTATACCACACTGTAGATCATATCCCATAGCCTGCCTTAAGTTTGGCTAAATTCCATATCATCTTCGATCTTTTCTTTCCTACATCTGTAAATTTGTGCATTACTAGTGTACTTACTTTAAAGGGTCACGAGTGCCAACAAAAATTAAATATTAAAAAAAAAACTTCCTGAATAATATGATTCAACTAAAAGATGCTTTTATTGAAAAGTTTCATTTAATAGTCAGATTAAATGTCATTTCCTTCTGTTGGCAAGTTTTATAGGCATTTATTACTTCATTATAATGCAAAGCACACACAATGCCCCTCAAAAATAGTCAGTGATGACAATGCTTGCAATGATGACATTGTGATGAAGAAATTTTATTCACAAAGTAGATCACAAATTTTTAATGATGAAAATGTAGTATAAAATTATTAGTAAATATGAAATCAGGAGTTTGTTTTGTTAATTTCTTCACTGTAAGATCACAGGTATCTTAACTTAGTAAATAGCTACATATTTTTGTATAAGTCATGATCATTTTTCTTTTATTGTAGAAGCAAATCTACATTTATATACCGACAAGCAATAAAACTGTCTTTCTCCATACTATGCCATTCCTGGGATTATAGTGTAATCACTATAAATTAGACAGCAACCTGAAGAATTACACAAATCAGATTTTCAAAAATTCCTAAATTATTAAGGCCACATGTTATATTTTCTGACTCTACCTCCAGCTCTAATCTAATAACAAAGTAAATACACATAAGAATACTTTATATTCCAGGTTGAAAAAATGTAAAAAAACATTAACCCATAAAAAACTTAAATATTTTTATATCTGTGATTCTTAGTTTAGTGGAACTTTAAAAATAAAGAGTTATACACAATCACAATCATTTTCACAGTGCCTTGTCTGATAGGTGTTTAGTGAAGCAACGCAGCATGTCTCCTCGTTCTACATGTGAAAATGAGGTTTCCATTACTCTAATTTGTACTCAGATGTAATAGTTTGTAGGAAAATTAGAGGTCAGTTTACTTTACGCAGCACAAACCCAACTTAATAAAGCATGGTGGGAAGAGCATTATCTAAGTGGGAGGCCAGCTTAATATACCCTTTACCAGTAAAATCTCATTCATGAAAAAAGACTCAAGATTTATAGCTGTAGGTAATAATTCAATACCAGTGAAAACCAAGGCATATGCCTTAACAGCAGAAAATAACCCAAAAGAAAATAGTAGTAATATATTTTATTGCTAGCTAGTAAACTTAACCATGATGGCGGCCTGAAAATATCATTTTGTATTTGACAAAAAGCAAAAGTTGTGCCTTTATTTACATATAAATGATGTTAAAATATAATATGTGGCAAAAGGTAATCTTCAGTTAACTGCATTTAAGCCTATATTCAAATTTATGTTATATTGAAAACAAAAAATTATACTATGAACCAAGAAGCATAAAATTAGAAAGTATATTTGAAAAAATAACTTTAAAAAGCAGAGAAAAGTCTGATCAGATAATACTTTGAAAGAGGAATAATGATATTAACATATGTTTTATATAGCACTATCATTATAAGTGCTTCCTGAAAGCAATCACATTTGTATTAATATCAAATCACATATGACACAAAACAAACTGAATGATTTGAATTGATATCACAAACCTGTACTTTAGAAAGTAGAACTTTGCTCTCCAATATGCTGGGTCCATCTCACTTGTGTAACTAATCCAAAAACAGAGGTAATCACAGGAAATAGAATCCAGCAATATAAATATGTTGGATTAATACACCGGAAAAGCATATTCAATCTGAACCGGAAAAGAAATGGGCACAAATAAATCTAAATTGCGGGGCTGGGGATTTAGCTCAGCGGCAAAGCGCCTGTGTGGCAAGCGCAAGGTCGTGAGTTCGGTTCCTGGTACAGGAGAAAAACAAAACAAACAAACAAAAAAAACAAAAAATAAATAAATCTAAATTGCAGGGTGGTTAATATCACATATATGATTGTGGAAAATTATATTATTTAAGACATTAAATGCAGTTTGAATAAGTTTTCTTCCTCCTTCCTTCTCAATGTCAATAATTAGAAACTAAGCAAAACAAAATTTATGCTCTTAGTCAAGGTTTTGTGTATTTCCTGCAAGATCCTTATTTCCCTGTCGGCTTGACATCTCAAGAAACTACAAAGAATAACCAAATTAACATTCTGGGCATCTAACAACACATCATGTTAGATATATGTTCAAAAGTGTCCTAGACAGAATTGTAGAATAAGAAATAGACATAAGAAAGATGTGTTTCCTGTTCAGTTGTGAAAAATTTCATGTGTAAATTTCTGTCCAATTCTGTATCTATATTTGGCAGCAAAGATATACTGTATATAAAGTCATTTTCTGAGCTCCTCTGCTGGTAATGATCTTATAAAGATGGCAAGGTTTAATACTTCACAATAATAAAAGCGTGCAATATGCACTGTGCTTCACTTATTCCAGCTTTGTATAAATTCTCTGAAATCCTGAGTGTGGAAACCATTTTTATAGATGCAAGGCAACCAAAGAAGTGAAGCAAAATACGTTCCTTGAGAAATCTTATAATCCTGTTCTTTCTAACTATTAAGAAAAACTAATTAAGAAAAACTAATTTCTAATTATTAAAAAAAATCCATAATCTGGATGGAGGGCACTTAAGTTTCTATTTCATTTCGTAGTACTTATTTCTCATTTTGTTAGAAAAGTCATCTTTCTTTTAAAGGACACAAAAGACCAGAGAAGAATATATTTTCCTGTTGTCATAAGACCTTTAATACAATAGAAATGTCTAATTGGTGCCACACAAGGTCAGATGGCTTTGTCTCCACACTCAAGGATTCCTTCAAAATGAAAGGTCAACATGTAATGTTTCCAGATCTACCAGGGAAGAACTGCAATTTCTTCAAAACACACAACGAAGCCATTTTGCATCATAAAATTAAATGAACAGACAAAACTGGCATTCATTAAAATGGTGATTTTTTTTCATGAACTGTCAATAGTTTTATTATTTTATATGAAAATAGCAATTTGCTCAGGGCTACTGACTAAAAGATAAAGTGTGTGTGTGTGTGTGTGTGTGTGTGTAAAGGAAGTGTGTTTTTTATTAAAAGTTGCAATTGCATTTTTAAAAGAAATTTCCTTAAAGTAGACTGACACCTTCTGCACATTCTCAAGTCGCATTTATGTAGGAGTTACTCTTTTGGAGGATCATCAAGGGCTGGTCATAGACAAGAATAAAAGACTAGAATTTCTGGGGCTGGGGATTTAGCTCAGCGGCAAAGCGCCTGCCTGGCAAGCACAAGGTCCTGAGTTCGGTTCCCGGTACCTGAAAAAAACCAAAAAAAAAAAAAAAAAAAAAGCAGCAACAACAAAAAAAAAGACTAGAATTTCTAATCTTTGCTTTTATCGCCCCATTATATGCAACGTTCTGAGGGCCTATAAACTCACTTTTCTTACTATTCTGAGTAGTCTACTAAAGTACTTTGGGCCACTTCCCTTTTCCTGTATGAGAGACTGCACATTTGAAAATCATCTTTACTGAAGCAAAATGACCTTGTCCTGTGAGATGTACTTGAGAAGCCTTACTAGGAGGTTCTAATTCGATAAATAGATTCTAAAAATATATGTGTAGGAAATATGAATAGATTATAATGGCTTAATCTGTTAGCTGGCTGCTTATTTATTTGAAATTAGATTTACACACTGTAATGATAAAACGGAAGTGTATAATCTATGAAAATTAGTCATGATGGCTTAATTCATTGTGTTTGGGAATGGAGTTGAAAGACAGATTTAGGAAGAAAAAATACAGGCTTAATCAGAAATTATTTTCACAAATTCTTCAGGGTCATAAAATGTAGAGGCCCACATATCCTATGTGCTTTTTGTAATCCTATTTGGAACAAAGTAATTAATTCTGACTTGCTAAATCGGTGGAGTACATTTTTATGTGTGTATTACTATCTTTTTGGTCCTATTATATACCGTTCCAACACATTTATTGAGATATTGGCAGATGACTCCATTTAGCATTTATTATTTTTTCTTTAAAATATTGTTTCTACAAGATACATCAGGTATATAAATGAAAGAGTTGCAAAATAAATTATATATTTACCATATTCATTTAAAAAAACCTCATAGATATATGATGCCAAATAGTAATTCCAGCAGCCACACATCCAGTCATAAAAAACAAATGAAAGTTTAAGAAATGTTCATGTGGTCAAAATCAAATTGAAAATATTTACATGTGAAAGTAACTTCTAATTTTTAAGCAGCATTTTTATATGCTAGGTGAAAGATTATGAAAATCAGAGAAGCAGGCAAATGAACTGGAAGCATATTGAAGAGCTATTTTTAACCATAAAGTATCAGGATTTCTGAAAGTTGTACAGCATTTAGTGTTTGAGTTTCAGGAATTGTTGCATAGGAACTCTGCAAAGGCAATAGGAAGAGTAAGAAACCATAAAGTATCGGAAAAAAAATTTTCAGTTCAATAATATTTAAATGAACTACTAGATTTAGAGGTAAAATGTAAACACATCATGATTCTTGAAGAATAAATCAGAATGAAAGGAGAGTGAGCTTAGGGATTATCAAATGATGCTGAATAGTTAATTCATTCCAGGTTCAGGGGATTATCATTAAATATGGAGAGATAAAGCTGAATATGGCAAATAATGCTGTAGGATGGGCAAATAATACCAAAAGATTTAATGTCACAAAATTGTGAAGTAGAAGGTAGGTTAAGCAAAGCAGACCATATTGAAACAAAACATATTGTATAATTGATAGAAGACATCCGACTTAAATAGAGTAGAACTCTAAGAAAGCTTTAAAATTCCAAGAGTGAAGTAGAGATCCCACTGTCATGAGGCTGGACTGAGAAGGGAACAAGAAAGTACAAAGCTTTGTAGGGCAAGAGACAGCAGCTAGGTGGCCACATCTATGATGTCCCTGGGTCTTTTGCTCATGCAATCCTGTCCTCCTGAATGTCTGTGATCATCTCTAATCCACTGCAAATGGCACAGGTGATAGGATTTTGCAACCATCTCAGCAGACTGCAGATGAGAAATGTCTCGCTGGCTTGACTAAGATATTACCCTGGAAGACAAACTGAACAAGTCCATCCAAGAGGGAACTAATAGAACTTCCAGGAGCTGCGGATAACCCACAGCTAAGTGCCAGTGAGAAAGCAACAGCCTCAGTCCTCAACCTGCAGGGAACTGAAATCTTCCAAGGATCACATGAGTTTAGATGGTGACCTTAAGTTTTAGAAAGGAACAAAGCCCTGTGACACATTCATTGCGATCTTGTGATTCCTAAGTAGAAGAAACTCCCCAAAGCACCCAGAACTTTGACCCATGGGCAATGTGACATAATAAATACCTGCTATAGGCCCTTTGCTTTGTATTTAAATTTCAGACCTCAATAGAGTAATACCATCTAGAAGTTAATCTTATCTGTTCTTCTGCCTGGAAAACAAAAGAACAGAGTGACAAAAAAAAAAAATTAATATACCTGAACTGGGCTTCAAATCCTATTTCTGAAAATTTTTATTGTTGTGAGCTTTACTCACATCCTCTGTGTATCAGTGACATTTATTAAAGGTTAAAGGAGGTGATATCATGCTTATGTCCTTAGACTGCTTGAAGGTTGTATTAAATCAGGTTAAATGCTTGAAGCATAGTAAGTGCACAAATACACATATTTATGCAAACACATGTTCGATTTTGAGGGATTTCTTGTTTTCTCCATTGCATTTAAAATTGAGCCAATTTGTAAGTTAAGGACAAAGGACAAATAATCCCAATGATTCCTAAGAAAGATTGTTAGGAAATATAGCCTTACAGGGTATAGATATAGAGGAAATGCAGTGTAAATGAATATTGCTACAGAACTGCAATCTAGCTTTAATTCACTGTGAAAAGTTAAAGCCAAAGTTAACTGATTTGAGTGAACAGAATTCACAAGCTTCCAGAAGGTTCTCAAATAAATGAACAGATTCATGATCAGTATTAAACCCTTACTGAGCATTAATGTTTCAGTTAAATATCACAACAGTGAGAGACAGACACTGATACATATACAGAGTTCTTTATAATACGTGAAAATTACTTGAAATTTAAACTTACATCATAACTATAATTACTTCCAGTTTCCATTCAGTCATATACATGCCTGTGTGTGAACATATCTATATCAGCATACAGAACAGCTAAACTATCTTAAACACTCATAAAGAGAAATATTAAATAAAATTTAGATAATTTTTATACACAATATACCTTTTAAGCAAATCACCTGGGGTTATTTGAGGTATATGCATTATATAATATATTAGTATAATATATATTTAGTATATTCAACATTTACGAAAAGTGTTTTTTACTGCAGTCTTCTTTGTCAAACCTAGATTCTGTACCCCTATGAGGCAATAACTTTAATGGTATTTTTTGAGATACTGTTTTTCAATTCCAAGCAAATTTCACAAATAAAAAATGTCCTTTAAATATCTTCATTTATTTGATATTACATTTTACTTTTTAATTCATTGTTTTCCTTCTAAAATATTTAATAAATTTCTACAATTTTAATCTGTTTCAGAAGCTAAGCTATTTTTAGACAGTAACTTTTTTCATATTTATATCATGAATATTAATAGTATACACATTGGAAATATTTTCCATCTCAGTTTTCACTACAAATCTATGTTACCTTTATTCTTCCATGGAACACTGAAGAAAAAATTTACTTTTCCATGAGAATGCATTTAGAACAAATGTTGATCTTCAATGGTAAGTCATCAGTTTCCACAGAACTTTGATATACATGAAAAATCTTAGTTTAGTATACTTTAGGCATAAATTTTCATGTACATTGTTATCTGTTACAACTCTAAAACCATGAGGTTACTCTAAAAGTATGTAAATGTTCTCGACTGTGACATTCATAGTGTGGAGAGCCAATCATTTCATGGAAGGTATTTAATTACACATTTACCTTCCATCTCACCCATGCATCTCGCTATCAAGTGAAGAAAATCACTACTTGCCAGAAAACATATAAGAAGTTTCAAAAAATGTAAGATTGGCTTCATAACTTTAAGTCTCAATACTAAAAAGTAATTCATTACTGGGTAAAACTGCAAAAAAATAAACTTTTCAAAATTTTGTATTCAGAAGGAACTTTTAAAATGGGGTGATTAGGAAAATAGGGTATCTAGCTATCTATATATCTATCTGTGTAATTATCTATGTATGTATCTATCTGTATCCATCTATGTATTTATCTATCTTTCTGGTCTACCTTTAGGTCTCATATCTCTCTAACTCCTACCAATCAGTATATGGATAAATTGAATATTTTAATTTTCAATCTAATATAAACTAAAAACACCCCTTAGATATTTGTTGAATAATAAAAAATAAACTATCAATGCTCCTCTTTCTGTTCTCACTCTGGCAAATCTTAACAATATTTTATGGTTAGTTTCAAAATTTCTCTCTTTATTTTCCAACTGGCTTCAACAATAGAATTAACTGGCAGAAAGAAAAAACTGATGCTGATGGGTTTAATTGCACGAAGAAACTGGTTGAAGATCATAGAAGGCAGCTTTTGTAGCTCAATTAATTTGGATTGAAGAACTAAATTTTCTGTATGGAGATGTAATTAATCCGGCTAGGAAATGTTTGGCATCCCTATAGCTGTATTCATCTTGCTCCTGTGACATTTATTATGATGTATTTTTCATAAGCTTAAGTATATAACTTATTTCTTGAAATAATACAATCTCTTTGAAAAATAAGGTAGATGTGCCAGGAGATAGGCTTCTAGAAGGTTTTCAATAATAGCATGGATAAATATCTTTCACTGTCAAACTTGCTTCCAAACTATTACAATAAAAATGTTCCATTTGAAAACTACAGGTGAGAGAATTTTCACAGAATAATAGTATATTAGTCATACAAAATTTGTGTTGGTATTTGAAGAACAAACTGGATTTTAAACTCCAGTTTTCTTTCAAATTATCAGCAATAACTGATACGAAACTTAGCATTGTATCTATCTCTTAGAAAGTTAGTCACTAACAGGTCCACCAGCAGGGGGAGAAATACAACTGATCTGAATAAGAATTGAAATACAACTGATCTGAATAAATAGAAATATATATGTTCTGCAGTTGAGAGAACTTATTTATAGTGAACAAAATGACCTTGTTCCTCTGTTACTCTATGCTTTAGTTTATGATGTTTGTTAACTATCTTTGTATACAGAAACATGTTTCACCTACCACTGATTTCTCTCTTTAATAAGCATTAACATGAATGTGAATCTTGACAAAATTTTACTAATAAAATTTTGTTATTAACCTTAATTTTATTACATTCAATTCTCTTTAATCCCCACATTCACATGAGTTAAAATACCACTACAACCCCACATTTAAAAAAGAGATGTCTAATCACAGACCAAATTCATAAAACTATTCATATTTGTATTTTTTTGGATAAAAGTTTTTGAATCATTTATTTATGTACTCTTTCATTCATCAAAAAATTTGTTTTGGAGATAGGATCTCACTATGCAGTTCATACTGGCCTTGAGCTCACTTTTTAGCCCAGACTGGTCTTGAACTTCCAACCTCAGCCTCCTGCCTCAGCCTCCTGTGTGCTGGAATTACAGGCACCAATTTTCACTACAAATCTGTTTCTAGCTATGTAAATAATTTTCCAGTATATGTGCAAAATCATGTTGTTAAGCAGATTTCCTTTATGTTATATGTGATTCATCCAGAAAACATCTCCATTCACATCTGTACCCTCTGAGTATACCGTGCATGATCCCCTCATCTTTTCTCTTTCCATCCTTCCTTTTAAGGACACATGCACTTCTTTCTTCCTCTCTTCACTGCTAGCCCATAAAGGAGAACAATATGAAAACCAAACAGAAAAAAATTATATTACATTTCTTCTGTGTTTTCAATAACTTTTTGGCATGAAACAGTGCATTCATATATTTCAAAATTATGAGACTGGATAAGTCAAATACATCTTTTGGCAGAGTTTCTATACCTGCATTAGTGCCAGTAGAGACACTGAGAGAGGGGAGGCAGGTAGAAGGAAGGAGAGTAAGGACAAGTGGCGACGGGTTCATAGGACCACAGGAAAAAGTGTTAGAATGATGGAAACCATGTGATAAAAAGCCATGGCTTGCAGAATAAGGTGTACTAAAGAATATTTCCCTTCATACAGCATACTCTCCTTAGTTATCTGATAATAAATTATTGGGTTTTACTTGTCATAATTAAAGATGATACTGGTAATTAATGGCTCTATTTTTCTTCAATGCATTTTGTACAAACACAAATGATGTCCTAGATTCCCCCAATATGTGTATTTTAAATCTTCTACATCTGTGAGATTCTTATTTCACTGAAGGGTTATTCAAGCAACAGATACCTTTAAGCATATAAATGTAAATTAGAGTCTCTGCTTTTTATTATGCTTCATTTTCTTGTGAATATCATATGATAGATACGTTCCTTAAATTTCTTCTAGATCAGAATGAAAGAAATGGAAATTTTGTTATAAATAATATATTTTTGTTTTGAATAAATAACTACTTTGACATTCAGAATGTAGTAAGTCAATATCAATGTAATTAAAATTCAGTGAATCAATTAATATGGACTAGTATAAATGTATTCACTGGCTTAGAAAAGTTACATATGACAATCTTTGGTAACCACTCTCCCCATGGGTAAGAAATATTACATATTTAAATGAATTTTTGCTGGGTATGGTGGATCACACTGTAATCCCAGCTGTCAGGGCTGAGGCAGAAGGATCATTGCAAGTTGGAGATCAGCCTGGGCTACAAAATGAGCTCAATGCTAGCCTGAAATGCATAGCGAGAACCTGTCTCAAAAAAGACAAAAAACAAACAAACAAGTAAATGAATTCTGAATGAAGTTTTTCTGTAATGCTTTTGCCTTTTATGTATATCTGCTTGATTCTGTAATTTTGTATCAGTAAGCCCTGTATCACATAATAATACATTTGAAAGAAAACATCAGTGTTTATTTCATCACTTTTGTGTGAGCTTGTTTAATGTTTACCATATTTTTGAATTATTGAGACTCATTACTCTCCAGATTGTCAGGGAAGTGTTAAACATGGAACCGATGTGATGATCTTTGGCACCTTCATTCAAGGTGGGGAATGCTTTTTACTTCTAATGCTTTCTAAGAAAGTTTCCCCATGGTTGCCCTGAGCTCACTGATGTCCTGACTCAATTCTGTGGCGCTGCTGGCTTTGTTCTATTTCAAATTCTTGACTCAGCCTGGTGGCTAGAGCGGTCCCTTCCCCTCCCTTCTGGACCTGGGCTGTCCTTTCATTTTTAGGACAGCCAGTTATCAAGAATTACTTCTGCCATTCAGTTTTTCCAGCACCCAGGGGCACAGCCTGTCCACTGTCAAATGAAAGAAAACCAGACTACAACACCCGTGTAAATTCACTGGCATTTATTTCCTACTTGTCACCAAAACATACCTTCCTACACCCAGAATTCCAGTGTCAGGCAAACACTGTTTCCTTTCACCCAGTGCCTTCAGTAGAAGTTAGGACTCCCTCCACCCGCAACCCCATCTAAAAGAAGCAACTGCTTGATATATTACATGAATAGTCTTCCAACTTGGCTGCAAATGGCACCTAAAGTGACATCATTATCTATTCATTCTTTTCAATTAAGCATTACCAGTTTGAGGTCCCAGGGCTGATCTCTAAAGTTTAAAAACTTAATTTGGTGTGGTGGGGAAAAAAAAAAAAACAAAAAAACAAAAAAACAAAAAACATCGTTAATGTACCAGCATAGAAAAGCACTGAAGTTGTGTTCATATTTGTGATTCACCTTTATGGTACAGGCAGAAATATAGTTAACAGTATCGATCATATGTTTAAAGGCCATATTTAATGAAGTATGCATTAAAATACCAAGCAAAAATCCTGCTGACATTTTATTTGTTCAGAAATAACTGAGGAGAAAAGATGTATTTTAAAATAGGTATGTTCATCATGAGAACACCTGCTTTTATGATTCTACTTTGTCTTTTACTCATTGTACTACTTTTTCTTCTTCATGTTTCTCCTTTTGAAATGTATGTTACGTGAGGTTTTTGTTCTACATCTGAAAAGATTGTTAACCAAATATTACCTTTAATAATAAAAACCAATTTATCAACTGCTTAGCAAGTAATGTTATCCCATTTGAAATGAGACATTTAAATCACACTACTTTTAACTTAAATTAATATAACAGTTCTCTCTTTTTTTCTTTTTTTTGTACCAGGAATCAAACTTAGGACTTTGTACTTGCCAGACAGGCACATGTACTGTTGGGCTATATCCCCAACCCAACAGTAGTCTTTCTTACTGTAAATTACAAAAAGTGAAAAATCTATTTGTATGTTGAAAATTATTTTCTGTCATCCCGCATTAATTAAAGGATATTTTAATTTTAATTTTAATTTCAGCTCCTTTTTCATTTTTACAAATCATGATGGGAATATTTTGTGAGAAACATTATATTCTATTTGAAATATTGAGTTAATATTTGGTGAGACATTTCTATAAGCAAGGTAGGTTTCTGACCCACACAATCTTTTTTCAATATGTCAGTTTTAAAATAGATGTCAACTGTCCACCTTGATAGAAACACGAGTATAAATAAATAACAGAAATAAGAAATAATTGACAGTAGCTGCAAGAGAAAATAATACACTCAGCTCTCATGGGAAAACTCTACCTCAACAGTTGTGTATTTCTGGTGATTATTTTATTTCTACCATGTTCACTACTTACTTGTCAGAAATAACTATATTATTGGTTTGTCTTTTTTTAAGGAATAAAAATACAAATAATTCCTCTATCTAATTTATATGCAGATACATATTTAGAAAAAAAAGGTCTAATAAAAAATCCTCACAAGATTCAGAAATTAATATCAAAATAATTCAGCTAAAGCTATATTTTTCAATTGTTACATTTTTCTCCACAAACCCATTATTTCTCAAACCCTCAACTGACATTCACATGCAGTGTTGCTGTTAGTTATTTATGCACACAGTTTATCTTGCAGAAAGAGTAGTAATTTTATCCTTAAAAAATTTTAAAAATTAGAAATTCCTTGAGATGTGAAAATACATCTCTTAAATCATAATAATTTATGAGAGGAAACATATAGTACAGTAATGTCACTGCATATATTATTTTGGAATTAAGAAATATATGTTGATGTATTCATCTTTCATGGAAATACCTACTATAAATAGTTTTGTAAGTCTACTTGGTTTTTCTACTTCTAACATGCTCAATTTGGGCTTGCTGGAAATATATGTTTATATGTAATAATATTATTTTCTACATTGCATATCAGTAATTCAGAACATGGAGTTATCTTGAAAATTAAACCTAGCTGATCTGATGAACATATGATAGAAATATCAATCAAATTTTTTGTAAATTCTGAAGACAGTGTAAATTCACCTGTTGTTTAGGCTATATAATCATTACATTTAGAATAATAAATATTTCAAAGTGACAAGCTTCCTGAATTTGAATTCACATAAGCAGCATAATGAACTACTTATTATCCTGGATGAACTGAGTTATTTAAACTTAGTGTCATGTAGCAAAATTTTCAAAGCTGTAGAGTGTTACTAATCATTATTTGGTTCTTTCATATTTAGACAGTATGACTAACCCCCTGATCTACATAAATGCATAAGAAGATTATCTTGATTTTACTTAACTGAAAAGAAATATATTTCTGAATATGCCTCTTGTTGAAGCTTTTGTAAGGTATAGTTTCATTTGGGCCATACTAAAAAGTCTTTCGGTATATTCTAGTTCCTTTTAATGATTTGTTTACTTTATAATAAGAAAATCACCAATGGTTTGCTTATTTGACAGGAAATTCTTAGGCCACTGATGCTGAAGTTGGACTGACTTTCTGTCAATTGACAGAATAACTCATTACAAAAATTATTCTTATGACTATCTAATTTTGTAACTGCTATTATTTATTCATAGGGAATTATAACTCCTTTAAAATTATGAATTTGTACTTGTGCATATTTCTGTACACATCCTTGTATTTCATAGGACTATACTACTGATTCATATCCAAATCCAGAGACATCATCTGATTAGCCATAATGAGATACCAAGAATGTGGAAGAATTGCCACTGGATAACGACCTGGGTAAGATTAGAGCAAGGATCCACTTCCCTGTAATCAATTCTTATCTACTAGCGTGTTAGTGTCATAGGAGAAGAAGGTCTTTTAAAAAGATGTTGCTACAAATATTGTAAATATACCTTTCTACAAAAGATATGCAAGTAACTACAGAAAAAGTATGTGAGAAAATGCCCAACATAACTAATCATGGAAATTCAAATCTAACATATCACCCCCATTAACATTTGTGGCACCAGAAATTAGCATAAGTATAATGGAAATGAGTAGAGTGTTTCCTCAAAAAATTAAAGAGTAAACCAACATATGGTTCAGCAGTCCCACTCTTGGGTATATTTCCAAAGAAAATAAACCAATATGTTGAAGAAATACCTGTACTTTCTTGTTATCAAGTTACTCTCTTCAAAATAAACAAGACATGGAATCATCTTCCACATCTATTAGTGGATGAATGGATAAATAAAATGCAATGTCAAATATATGACAGCCGCATATATCACATACATGCGGACATATGCACTTTGAACTGCTTTCTAAACTTAAAAAATAATATCAAGTTATTTTTAGCAACATGGTTAAGTCTGGATGATGTCATACCAAGTGAAATATGCCAGGCCAAAGGAAAAAAAAACATATTACTTGATCTCATCCTTATGTAGAGCAAACTGAATTGAGTTATAAAAATTATATATATTCTTGGTATTGGGCTGGGGTTTTGTGTATACTGGGCAAGAGTCTACCATTGAGTTATATCCCCTGCCCCATTGTATTAGTCACTCTCTCATCACTGGGAAGCAATGCACAAAAGCCACAAACTAAAGAAAGAGAACTATTTTGGCTCAAGAGTTTGAGAGTTTCTGTCCATAGTCACCTGGTTGTATGGTGAGAAAGAGTGGTGAATGGGCACAGTGGAGGGAAATACTTCGTACATGGTGGTAGGCAGAAGGTCAGAGTGAAGGGAGAAACCAGAGGAGATATGTTCAATGTGGCCACACACCCACTGACACATCTCCTGGGTTCAGCCCACACCTCCTAACATTACACACAGTTTTCGTACTCCTGTGGCCTACCACATCAAAAAGTCCCACCTCTGAGTGCATGAGGTTCTTGGGGGACATTTACTTACATATCCTTGCATTCTGGCCCTAGTCCCCAAACACTTGTGTGCATCTCATTATGCAAAATGTATTTAGTCCGTCTCTAAGTATTTTCAATATCTCAGCAGTCCTAGCATCACTGAAAAGTCCAAGCCCAAAGTCTTGCCTAAGATTAAGGAAAAATTTTAGCTGTGAGCTGTGTAAAAATGAAAAAGAAAGTTAAACACTGCGGATATCCAATGACACAAAATAAACATGGAAAGGAAGAATTAAGGTGCTGGAAAGGAACTGGAATAAAGGAAGATCCAAATCAAACAGGGCAAACATTATATCACACAATTCCATGGCCAGCACTCTGTGCAAATAGTGGTGAGACATAAACTGCAAGACTTGGGGAGCCCTGCCTCTGCAGCCTTGCTGATAGTTGTAGCCCTCATGGCTTCTCTCTTGGGCTGCTTTTGCTCACAGTGGTTTTCCTCAAATCGTCCATGTCCCTGCCTTCTCCTACATTTTGAAGTTTCCATTGTACTTTCAGCTTCACTTTCTTAGCTTTGCATACTGCTTTCTCCAGCAAATCTTCACAGGACCTCTTTTTCTGACAAAAACTGAAAAATGTTTAAATGGGCTTTTTCTTCATTATTTTTAATATAAACTTGGCTACAAGCAGCAAGAATTACCCATGTTACAGCCTAAACATTGAACTGCACTGACATTTCCTCCAGTAGATTAGTCTACTGCTCCTAATTTCAGTCTGCAACAAAGTCTCAGAAAATGCACAGAATATAGACCAATTTTCTGCTAGGTCATAACACAGACAGCAAGACTCCCTTGGCAGTTGGACTGTGGTCATAACATGGTCCGCCTGCCAAGGGAGTCCTGAAATTTCAACTGAAATTTCCTGAGCTGGGTCATTAACATCTGCCTTTTTATTAACATTCTGGTAAATGGGCTCTGACCAGACTTTGCAATGGAGCTTGGCTTTCAGCATTCTAGGACTGATTCTTCAGTTGGCATCTTAAACTTTTCCAAACTCTTCCCTTGAACCAGTTGCCTAGCCAATAGTCAGGTGTAGTCACAGCAGTGACTATACTTCTCTGGTACCAAAACCTGTCCTACTCACTGTTTTGTAGCTGGGACGCAATAGCCCACAACACAAGTTAAAGGAGAAGGAGTTTATTTGTTCACCTTATTAGAAGTTTCAGTTCATAGGCAGCTGGCTCTAGGTGGATGGGCAAAGTGGTGGAAACAATGCTCATTCATGGCAGTCAGGAAGTAGAAAGTGAAAGAAGGAAGTAAAGAGGGAGATGCACCTTACAAAGTCACACCCTCACTGATGCACCTCTTCTGACCTGGCTCCACCTCATAGCATCATATTTGGCACAGGTGACTATGGTCTGATCATCTTCCAGAAAACTCTGCCTCTGAGTGCATCAACCCTGAGGAACATCTAGACGTATATCACAATATCTAACAGGAATTTATCTTAACAGGAATTTATTGTATCCTTCCAAAGTAAAAAAATAAAGAATTTTTAATGTACTCAACAGAAAAGAGGTAAATATTTGAGGTGATTGTTATAGTAATCAGTCTGATTTGATCATTTTCCAATGTATACATGCATAAGTACGTTTGCTGTTCTATATCAGTAAAAAAGATACTACAATATTTTCATTTTATGTGAAGTGAAAAATAATAATATAAGTACATGTGCTGTTATATATCATTAAAAAGGTATTAGTATATTTTCATTTTATATAGAAGTGAAAAATAATATAGCTCATTTTAAATAAAGAAGCTGGGTTGAGTGTAGATATATCAAGTTTTGTTTAAAAACTAGTAAAATAAAAAATGTTTGTTATCTTTTAATTGTTTTTATTAGGACTTCACAACATCAAGGATATTCCTAGATGACAATTTTGTTTTACTGAAAGCAAGCCATATTCTGATTTCCCATGTTGTGAGAACACATTTACATAAGAATATTATTGCTTTATAATGACCTAATCCCCCACTGACAGTAAATTACCCAGAAAAAGGAAGATATCACCCACCTTATTTCTATTTTGAAATGCAAATTTTTCTACTAATGACAGTCATTAAAATGTCCAAATGGGGCAGTCATTTAAAATCATTTTCCATAATGAAATTAATCATAGTCAAAATGAATGTTCTAATGTAAATCATCACTCTATCTACAGGTATTTATGGACATGAAACACAACATGGTACTTGTATTAAATAAGGACAATTAGAGTGAGACAGCTACCCTGTGAGTCCAGATTCTGTTGGATATCTTAAATCATTGAGCAATCCAGTGAAATTTGCAGTGTTTCAGCCTCCCTTGAAATGTGATGCTACTTACCCTGGTGAAAACATCCAAGATAAAGAAATAATCCAAGAGACAGCTGTCTGAAAATGATTGACTAGTATATTATTGATGGTTGTTTGTTTTAGTTAGGGATTTAAATCATGCTGGACAAGGTGAAAGAGTTTTAGCATAATTAAAATAAGCATCTCTTTCAGTAATCTTTAACAATATATTTTTCTGCAGCGTTATTTTAGAGGGTTTCCTTTGAAGCTGGAGATCATCAGTAGTATGGAATATGCAACAATACTCTTCTGCTGATGCTGTCCTCTTCCCCTGGATATTCTCTCACATAACGTAGATATCCCTATCCAACTTTGGTGGTGACATCCAAGTATCTAATGATCTGTGCTTCATGCCCAAATCAATAGCATACAATATTGTCATTCTATTGAATTATTTCCTAATTTATATGTGCTTTGTCTTCCAACTTTAATTTGGATTTTTTATGTATTTGTGGCAAATGGCAACGTCCCTAAACTGCTGATAACAGACTTACCTTCCCATCACCAATGGTTTCCTGGTGATGGTAAGAGAAGGGGGTGGATCCACAGGTGGCAGTTTTCTCATTTCTGCCACCTCAGGACATTGGACCTATTACAGTTGTTGGTGCTTATGTGCTAAAAACTTATTCTCTTCCTTGTTTTGTCAAACTGATTTTTGCTTTTGCTCACCTACTTCTAAGGAGATTCTCATAACATGATTCATATTCATCTTTGATAATCCAAGAGCCACTCTTCCAAATGCTGAATCCAGGAACACAGGTTACTTTCAAATAAGATTCGCTTCAAGAGACAGTGCTTTCTAGGGTGTGGGTGCAAACTTTCCAGGGAATGCTGCTTATTAGACTTCCCTTTGTAACATGCTTGAGCATATATTAAACATTTCAGTATTTGTGACTTTTCTACGTTTCATATTTGTATTTATTTCTAAGTTAGTTCTGTCTCCTTTCATTTTTTAAAAATTTATTTTAAGAATAAAAGAAGGAAAAGATATTAACAAACAGACATTCATTTACAAAACAGCATAAGAACAATATAAGCAATGCAAAGTTACAGACAAAGTGGTAGGAAATTAACGGTGGTTGTCGTATTACATATTGATATCTTCAAAGTGGTTTCTTAGGAAAACAAATAGAAACATGCAAGATTGATCAAATAAGTAATAATTAACTATTCCTTTCAGTAAAGTTGTAGAAGTTAGTAGTACAACTATGTTAGCTATCCTGTATATACATACATACGTAATTTCCCCTTCCTTCTTTTCTCTGTTCCCTCACCCCAGTTGCTCCTGACTTTTGAGCATTTTCCTTTCATTTCACAATGTCTGTCATGCCTCCTAATAAAAATAACATATGTATAGTCCACGTATTCTGAACTGTAAAACTTCGATGTGTTGTGTTTCTCACAAATATTTGTATTATAAATGTACGCCATTAAGAAGCCTTCAACTCTGAACAAGTAAAAATTGTAAATATTTATTGTAAAATATTAGAAAATTTAGGTTCATAAAGTAGATACACCAAGTATAGAAAATAAGCATGAAAATATTATTTCAAAATATGTACTTCTGAGACTTTATTTTTGTATACATTTTGCAGTTTATACATAGTTTCTTACAATAATGATGAAGTGTAATGTTATCCACAATTTTGGAGATTCCCTTTATGAGTGACTGTGTGCATATATGTGTATATACCTAGAATATTAAAATATTAAATGGAATTTTCAGTTTTATAGGTAGAAAACAACTCTATCATCTGGAGACATCCCAATATTTTTAGTCAATCCTTAATGTAAATCATTTAGAAAATATCTACTTTTTTTTCTCTTAGAAGATTATATATGTGCTCTTATAAATTATAATTATTAAACACAGGAAAACAGCAACTACAGTTAAACCTGAAGAATAAATTAGAGATTGTGAACAGATTTCAGTGAAATCACTCACTGTAATTATGTGAAAAATATTTCTGCCTTTGCATAAGTTAATTTATTTCTAAAGAGAATTTCATATTTCCTCAGACTTTTAGTGGTTTTAAAATTCAATTTTGCATGTTCAGTTCATGTACATAAAATCTTAATGAGAACATGATTGTGTAGGGCTTTTGATCAATTTAAGATTTTTTTCCTTTAAAAATAGCTATAGCACTCCAAAATCATTTCACACATCCGTCCCTCTATCATAAATAAGGATGTGTTTAGTATTCAACTTTTGCAGTGTGTCTACTTGAAACGGATTCTTTTCTTAGAAGAACTGCTTTTGAGGTACAACTTTTTCTTGCAAAAATTGTAATATGCATTGGTTTAGTCCTAGTCATTTGATATGGACCCTCAGTAGACTGTGTTACTGGTTCTCTCAAGAGACTAACTCAACTGTTTGCAAAGTAATGTCTCCATGAGTTCCAGTTGCATTTAGTGGGAACTCCAGATGTCAGGGATGTCAGAGTGTTCTGCTGCAGAACCTTAGCTATTTCACAGAGAGCTCTACCTCCAGTGTTTCTATTAATCTTGAGCAGAGAAGCAGATGGCACACTAGTTCTGTTTTGTGATATACTAACCATTAATGATATGGAGAACTCGATTTTATTTTCTCACTCTCACTGAAGAAGTCTGTGGGTAAAAAGTATAATGTTGTCTTCTATCATCTAGTGTTTTTTTTTTCTCATTGATATTCTGTACAGGGCTCGTAAAGCCAACAAGACAGCAAGCTGATCCTGTCAGAATACAACTTATTCTTTTCTCTGTACTTCTTTTATTGCCAGACAACAACTTCTACATTGTGATATTTTTTTCTTTCCTTTTATTTCACTATTTTACAATTCTCATTATCACTCCTAACACTAGGCAATGTATAAGAAGAAAAAAGAATCAGCAATATGAAAGGAAAGGAAAGGAAATAACTACTAATCCAAACTACTAACAAAAACTTATAGACAAGACTGAATTCAATTTTATGATGAGAACATACCAGATATAAAATAATTCAACTTTCTGAAAACTTAGAGGGATAGAGAAGATAGACAGACAGACAGAAAGACAGACAGAGATCTGCTGGATTTTGGAACACAGAGGATGTCTAAAAATACAATAACAAACACCTTAATAGGGTTTGCCTATCAACTATTTTCATAAATTTTACTTTTAAATTAACTATTTACTCACAAATAAGAAAATAGTGACATAGCTACATATCAAACTTGACACGGTGGTGATACAAAATATATTCTATTTCATCAGAGAATCAACAGCCTTATTCAAAGTGAAAGAGTCTACTAGATATTGCATTTCCCAATTAGTCAGGTCTAGGACAGTGAAACTGGCAGTGAAGAGAGATGCTATTTGTAAAAAGCATCTACAAATAGTCATCGTCTCTGTGACTACACACAAGTCACAAAATTGTAAAATGAACATATGATTTATAATAATGCACCCACATTAAGAAACTAGGCACAAAAATATTCTTGCCCTCGTGGAACATAAATTGCTGTGTTTAACATATTAGAGCCCTATCAGAAAATTATTGAAAAATAATACTTGATAAGAATAAATTAAAAAGGTATTGATAAAATCTTGGCTTTTGTAATGAATGCTAAAATGATGAGCTTTGTAATGAGTGGATATTAGTAAAACTTATATGCATGTTTGAGTTACATTTTAGAAAGTACAGTAGCATATTATTAAATAATTAATTTATTTCAAAATAGCAAGTGATATCATTTTGGAATACTGTATTTTTTTTTCACTTTTACTCAAATAAGGATCACTAGGCCTGAGGGAATGTCATAACTATGGATATTATTTTATTTCAGCTTTTTATTTTCAAGAACTCTGAGTGCTTTTGTAGTTTACTTAAGATGATTGGCTTGGCAGGGCCACCATCCTTTGTTCATCTGTTCCTACATGTCCCTACTACAATTTGACTTAGATTCATCCCATTTGTGCTTTTTTTCTGCTTTCATTGACTGTCAGTTTAAAGTGCATAAAAAGGTGTCATTTATTTCTGTCATCATCATCTTCTGTTTTTTTTTTGTTTTCACTCAGTGCAGTCTTGAGAAGGTCAGATTATAGGACTCTCTATGGTAATTCTGTGTAATTTTACTGCCAGTGAAAATTTGCAGTTATTTAAATGTAATGTACCATTTTTTAGCATTGAAGTTGAAGTCATTACACTGCATGACACTTTGAATACCATTATTCTGAACTTATATGCCAACCTTGTTCCGTTTCTAACTACTTGTCTATCCATCTCCAGTTTGATTTTCAAGCACAATTCTAAAAGATTTTCAATGATGACATAGCATTTTCCAAGAGGAATTTTGCCAAAAAACAAATTCAGTTCCCTGCCCTTCTTATGTAATATTTAGTTTTACAATGAAAAACTCCATAAAGATAGTACTTGCTTACTGGGAACAAACACCCATGGACTATTTTTAAATACTTACATTAATAAGAAAAATATGAAAATGTGAATGTTTTATTCTTTATCTGGTATATTCTATTTGTTGCTTTAATTCCCAGTACATTTGACAAATCTTTCTGACTTTACAGTTCCAATTTGACAAGTACTTTGTAAAAGTAATGAAATTATTATTATATGAATAAATATAAAAATTTTAAATTAATGCAGTCACAAATTCTGCAATTCTAATAATAATATTTATCAATAAACTTTGTATTGATTAAGAAGTGTGGCTTTTATTGTGAACCTGTAATTTATGCAATTTTTGAATAAAAAATCAGACTCTTAGTCAATTCAGTGTTTAGAATTATAGTTGTTACTACATTCTATATTTCTTTCTCTTTTTTTTTTTTTTTTTTTTTTTGGTTTTTCTCCGATACCGGGAACCGAACTCACGACCTTTCCCTTGCCAGGCAGGCGCTTTGCCGCTGAGCTAAATCCCCAGCCCCCTATATTTCTTTCTCGAATACTTAAATTATAAATTTAAGATGAGTTAACATATTAGAAGTTACATTTATTTCAACTAACACAATTGACAACTCCATAGTGCATGTAGGATGCTTAATGTTCTCACAAATTACAAAATGTAACAAATGAAACTTTGTTTTCATAAAGTCTACGGTATCAAACTTTAGACACTTCTTTTATGTGTTCACTTAGTAAATCTTTTATTGAGCTACTTGTGTACATATATTTATTGAGCTACTTGTGTACTATACTATATTTTAAAGTACTGTACTATAGTTACAGTAGTATTTGGTAAGGTAGGGAATCAGAACCTTTAACAGCATTTGAAAAGACAAATTTTTAGGAAAGCAAACAACGTATTTGAATATTAGCAACAATCAATTCTAAAGTAGATTAATTCAGAGCAATAGAGAAAGAGTAAAATGTTGTTCACAAAAAACTAAGATGTCAAAATGAGCAATTGCATTGAGAGAAATGGCATTAAAATTACGTAAAAGTAATCACAGCTAGCAATATAACATTAAAATTTGAAAGTACATACTTACGTTTAATTAACATTTGACATGTGAGATATACATATATAGATAAAAAATTATAGTTTTAGATTGTAGAAGTGCAGGCATAATACACTTGATATTATTAACAAGTGCTTCCATGCGGTGGTCTAATCTAGAGAAAGCAAAACATTTGTACCAGTTAATCGTAACTGTCAACTTGGTTGATTAAGAGACTCTGTGGTGAGGCTATATGATTGTATCATTGGGCACTATGGTTAATCAAGTGATGTTCATAGCTACATGGACTGGTAGGAGCTGGACTTCCTTTGGGGGAGTCATGGTAAGCAGCCTATATCTCTCACTGGTGCTCTTTGGTGGGCTTTGCTTCCCAGATTCTATAATGTAACTACTTTCCTCTACAAGACAGCCAGGGAAGGAAATTTCTGAAAATTCCATCCAAGTTAAACCTTTCTTCCTTTAAATTGTAGATATCAGGTCCTTTGTCCCAGCAATGGGAAAGCTAAGCAATATCATCATTTAGGCTAATTCAATGAAATATCAGAGAATGGATAAATTACAAACAGTTGAAATTTATTTCTCAGAGTTTAGGAAGCTGGAAAGTCCAGTTAAAGACAAAGGAAGATTCAGTACCTTGGTAAGAGCCCACATTCACTCTCTCATGGATGGAGTGCTGAATGAACCCTCACTTGATGTACATTCACACAGTGAGGTGACTAGCCAAGGATCTGGGACCCCTGTTAAGAACACCAATTCCCATTCATTTGAATCCTACCTTTAGGACCTAATCACTTGTCAATATTGACTTCATGACTCAGGGTGTGGAATATTCAAACAGAAATTTTGAGGGTACATTCAAACCATAGTGCCAGCATTTACAGAATACCTGCCATGCTCCAGGCTCTGTGCTATGTTCATTCCCTGTCGTGGTATCACTGGAATGCGAAGCCCAAGGCATTGTCTGGTTACTGCTGAACTGTGTGTCACTGCTGAGTGCCCAATACAATGAACCTTTCTTATATATAAATCAAATATGATAAGTACTTTGATCCATAGTGGTCCCCTGGAAGGTTGATAACATTAGAATCCAGTTATAGATCAGAAAACTGACACTAGTCACTCCAAGTATTATCAGCAATGAAGACCCAGGGGAAATTCACATGTAAATATCTTTACTTTTCCAAACAGTCCACATATAAAAATATGACTTTATAATTAATGTTTTATATACATATATTTATATTTTATATGTAAATAATCACTTAATTTTTACAGTCTCTTCACAATATTATGTGAAGTATGATTGAAATGCAAGGTGTTTAAATTTTTAAAAATGTTTTTACTATAATTCCTCTAAAAATACTCTCCCTTACCTCAAATACATTTATCCCCTTGTTCTTGCCACTTTCTAAAGCAGTTGTGAAACTCCTCTTCATGAGTGTCTTAATAAGCTGTGATTAAAAAAAATACACTGCTGCTTTCATCCAATAAATTGGCAGGCTCATAAAAAGTATTAAGCTGTGTGCTCATTTTCCTTATTTACTAGAAATTCCATGAAGCATCTTCTGGTTTTCTCCCAAGTCAGAAAGACCATGAGAGGGAAATTTTTTGAAATTGATTCAAAATATCCAGGCTTTCATGAAAATACATTTAATGATATTTGCAGCACAGTTTATTAAATAAGCCATCTTTCTTCCAGGGAGAGAGATTGACCACTTTGTCGAAGATAAGGTGGCTGCGTATGTTTGGGGTTTTTTCTGGATCTTTTCATCTGCTTCATTGACCTTTAGGTCTGGTTTTTTTTTTGGCCTGTACCATACAGTTTTTGTCACAGGAACTTGGTAGCATAATTTCAAGGCAGGAACTGTGATGCTCCCTGCCTTGCCTTTGTTGCCCAGAAATTCTTTTGCTATTCTAGGTCTCTTCTGGTTCCAAATGACTTTTATGAATGTTTTATCTAGTTCTGTGAGATATGTTAATGTATAACAATCTAGGAGTATGGTCATTTTTACTATGTTGGTTCTTCCTACCCAAAAGCAAGTGATATCTTTCCATATTCTGATATCCTCTTTAATCTCCTTTTTTCAGATTACTGTACCTTTCAGTGCAAATCTTCTATTTCCTTCATTAGATTTATTCTTAAGTATTTCATTTTTTATTATTATTGTGAATTTCTCTCTCAGTAAGATTGGTGTTAGTGCACAAGAATGCTATTGATTTTTGAATGTTGACTTTGTGTCTAGCTACATGACTGAATTTCATTATTAGATCTAGATTTACTTTGGTAGTTTTCGGAGTGTTCTATGTAGAGCATCATGTTATCTGCAAGCCAAAACCAAAACTAAACCCATGCCTATCATCATGAATTAATCTAAATTCAAAATGGATCAAAGGTCTAAATATTAAAACAGAAATATTAAACCTACCAGAAGAAAGAATAAGCAAAATTCTTTTTTTTTTTTTTTTTTTTTTTTTTTTTTGGATTTTCTCCGGTACCGGGAACCGAACTCACCACCTTGCGCTTGCCAGGCAGGCGCTTTGCTGCTGAGCTAAATCCCCAGCCCCCAAATAAGCAAAATTCTTAAAGACTGGGTGTATGCAGAGACTTAATAAAACAAACTCAATCACACAGGAAATATTACAAAGAATCAAAAACTGCAGTCTCATCAAATTAAAAAGCCTTTGCACAGCAAAAGAAATCACCAACAGAGTAAAGAAGCAACCCACAGAGTGTGAAATAATTTTGCCAATTGTTCCTTGGACCAATGACTAATATCTAGAATGCAAAAACAACAGAAAATAATAAGGTCTCCCAAATTTAATGACCCAATCAAATATTGGCATCTGAAATGAATGCACACTCATATGAAGGAGAACAAAGAGCAAGTAAATACATGGAGAATTGTTCAAAATCACTGGACATTTGATAGTTGCAAATTAAAACAACGTTGAGATTCCATCTCATTCCAGAAAGAATGACTATTATTAAGATATCAACTAATAACAAATGCTGGCAAGGCTGAGGGGAAAAATAACCCTTTCACCACTGTTAGTTGGAGGTAGACTGTTGCAATCACTGGAAATAAAAAAAACTAGTACTAGAGATTCTATTCAACTCAGCTATTTGCCTTCTTGGTATCTTCCTGAAAGAATTAAAAGCATCATACCATAGTGATATATGCACACCCATGTTTCTAGCAGCAGAGACTCTAATAGCTAAATCTTGGAAATAGCCAAAATACCCATCAATGAATGCATGAAGAAGATGTGGTTTTTATTTACAATGGAATATTACTCTGCAATAAACTTGAGACATTTCCAGGTAAATGAATGCACCTTGAAATCATACTCTTATGTGAAATAAATTAGACTCCCTTGTGTAAATAGCATATTGTCTGTCTGGTGTTAAAAACTGAATGTGTGAGTTCGACCAAAATTTATAATAGGTATTGTGAAAAGGAGAAAATTGTTCACATGGAAATGGGAACCAGGGACAGGGAGGGGAAAAGAAAGCAAGACAAAAGAGAAAAGGATGAAATGGAAACCACACTTTTATAAGTAGGGGGCGGGTTTAAAGGGGAGGGAAAGGAAATGGGCAAAAAAGAGGAAGGAAATTTTATCAGGTACATGTATGAATTTCCTATGATGAATGTGATCATTTTATATATCTAAAATGTACTAATAAACCCAATTAAACAATGATTATAAAAGTTCCTGCAGGCTACATTAGAAGAGAAGGAGTGAACTATGCATAGAAACTTTAAAACATAGATAAATATTAATCACAAAATAGAGGAAAAAAGAGAAAAGAATGATAAAATAATTTACTCAGCTGAGAATTCAAGTTCCACAGAAAGATGAAAAATTTTAACAAATACATATACTTTTGCAACTCAATGTGTATTCTGTGATCTAGAACAGGTTTCTGAGTGATATCTTAGGAGCAGAATTTCTGAAAGATCTGCAGACAGACAAAGAGAATCACACAAAATGAGTCATACTGTCACTATTTTTCATGAAAATTTGAAAATATATAGTAATATTGACACTGTGATTGATCTAAATTTAAGAATAAAGATACTTCAGAAAGTGGTAAGAATGATGAGATACATGTTTTCCAAGTGGGGGGAATATTTTGAGATAGTTTAAAAGCTCTGTGCCTTTCTCTGTGATTTTTAAAATATTTAAGCACTCATTACTATATGCTTTATATCACAACTTATAGTTTCCTGATTAAAAAATGCGTCTGTCAATTGAAGCTTTACATAATAAACTAAAATTGATTAAGAAGAAAACACTTTCAATTGTATATATATATATATGATTGAAAATTCTGTTTCTCATATAAAGGAAACCATGTACTACTTGAAATTGTATCTATGACATGTCACTTGATATATTCTCAAGTTGCATCCATTTATCTATAAATGCTTTAAGTTTATCTTTATGGCCGCAAACTACTCCATTGCGTATACATACCATATTTTTCTTAATAGGTCATTGAAAATAAAGTTTTATGTTTGTTATGGCTTATGTTTAGATGTTCCCCAAAGCCTCCTGCAGTCATAGATGGGGCTTTTCTAGAGGTGCCTGAACCTAGAGTGTGTGATTGATTCATGATGCAATGCTAGCATTAAGGGTGCTAGGATTAAGAGTGGGTGACTAGTAAATAAGGCCACTGATTGGTTTAGCACTGCTCTAATCCCAGTATCCTGGATCCGATATAGGTGATAGAAAGAGGCTTGACTTCTCCCACTCTCTTTGCTTTTGCTACCTGGTTGATGCCATGACCTGTTCATTGCCCCTCCACCAAACCACCTTACCTTGGAGCCAGTCTAGTATAGACCAAAAGCTCTTCAAACTGTGAGCTCAATAAAACTTCCCCCTTTATCTGTTGGAGTCAGGTATTTTGTCTCAACAATGAGTGAAAAGTAAGCAAGATAATATTTTATAGTATCTGCAGACGAACAAAAAGACTCACACAAAATGAGTCATACTGTCATGATTTTTTATGAAAATTGGAAAATATATAGTAACATTGACACTGTGATTGATCTAAATTTAACAATAAAGATACAAAAGAGAACTTCCAGTAATGCTTCAGAAAGTGGCAAGAATGGTGAGATACAGGTTTTATAATTCTTTTTTCTTGTTGGTAAGAATTTCTTTTGGTTTATGTCTTATACTCTGAGTTAGATGATAATGAAACACATTTTACTAATTATTATTATTATCTTATTATTTCATTGTGAAATTTTGTTTTTATTTTTCATAAAAAAAATAAATAAATAAAACCTTTTTATGTTTTACCACCTTGGCTCAGCAGATACAACATCTTGCTCCAGAAGTAAGTGAAGCTTCAGATGTATAATTTTAGGAAAAGGACAATAACCTCTTTGCTCTTGCTAAGGGTTAAGAACAGGTTTCAAAATTCTACTCCTCAACCTCAAGGTTTCTTGAACTCAAAGGAAGCTCTACAGTTTCCCAGAACAATGCCTACAACCTGGAAGTGGAAAAGCCTGATGAGATTTTCTCAGCCTTATTCTTTCAGGGCCATTGAAGTTTCTACTGCCTATGATCATGGTGCCAAAATAGACTGCATTGCACAAAGGACCCTTTCCATAATAACAGCTTTCTGATTTTGGCTCTCAAAATGAGATTTGTGCATTAACTGTCGTTCTGGTTTTTGGTAAATGTTGTATTCCAAAGAAGAGCAAAAAGAAAAAAAAAAAAAAAAGAAGCACAGGCACACTGTTTGATCTCTTACCCTCTTGTTAATACAGTTAATAGCTGAGGCCAAGTTCATGATCTCTACCTCAGAAAAACTGACTAAATTATTGAAATCCACATAGGGTAGATAGATGCTGCTTCCAGTATAGATTACATTACATAAGATGCTTTTAGGCTTAAATAATTGACCACTGATAATACTCCAGGTACCATAACAAATACTAATATTAATACAAATTGTAATAATACTAATAGTACAGACAGAAGTAATGATCATCATCATATACCTCTAACAGACTGAAGGATGTGAATAAGCAACATTACTAGAATATGATTATGCAGGGCTAAGTATGCTTTTGTGGACACAATCAATTTATTTCCAGCAACATGTCTAAGATAATAGTTAAGTTAACTTTAAACATGAGGAACTTCCAAAAATGGATTTTCTGTGTTACTTAAAGTAAGATACCTAGTGCACGGAGACAAGGAACTCAAGTCCACTGTCATTGCTTCAATTCTTTTAATTTTTTCCCCCTCTGGTTTTCTCTCTTTTCTGAAGTATATGCACTCCATTTTGGTGAGTAACATTTCAAAGAACTGTGAAGATATATGACTCCCCAGCTTCAAGAACTGTAACTTTTCCATTGACCTTTTCCAGCAGGTTGTACTATACATGAATAGATTTTTTTTTGTTTTTAAAGAGCTCATAGTGGGCAATCAAACTCTGAACAACTTTTGACTGTCAAAGTCCTCTGTAGTGAGCACTGTGTTTTATGTTTGACTTTCATGAAATGCACTAATTCCCCAGGTTGGAAATTCTGGCACAAGATATTTTCAATACATTTAAAAGTATTGCTTCATGTTGCCAACCCTAGTCTCTTATAAAATGTAGCAATCACATTCATATACTTATTGAGTAAATTTACATAACAGTGACATTGTAATAGTCACCTAGGTTATTCATTTTCTCAACATATTGGAAACTAATAATAAGATTTAGTTTAGTAAATTTTGACCACCATTAATGAATCAGAAGTAGTTTTGTCCTTAATCTGAAGATAAAGCATTCTTAGAAGTGGATTATATCAATAATTTGTGTAAATAATATGAAACGTGAATGATATGCTTCACAGAATTAGGATGAAAAGAATTTTCTGTATTAAGGATGGTTCAAATTTGTATTAATCCTAAACAAAGTTTTATTATTTCATCTTAAAAGTGTATATAATAATTTAAGATAAAGGGTCTTAATCACTCAACATTATCAGTTTCAAGAGTTCTTTCTGACAGCTAATTCCAGTATCCACCTGGATATAATTACTACGTAAGATGTTTGAAATTAGTTGGTAACAGGTACTATTTATGCCTTTCAATAAAGTTTTACAATATGTTTTTTAATACTCTCTTCTACAAAAGAGAGAATTATGAATTTGTGATTATACAATTGGATGATTTTGTTTTATTTTTAATTGGGTCATTTTCATGAGTTGTACAATCATTCTCCAATAGTCACTGCAACTGCAGACATCAATTAAGGTTAATAAAAGTACCTTTAATATAGTCATATTTATTAGTGTTTAATACACTCAACACATATTCATCAGTTTCACAGGGTAAAAGTGCAAGTTAAAGAATCTGGACAACACAAATCTGATGCCTTTAATTTGAGTGCTGTGTATCAGATAACTTCTCCACATTAGAATGATGTATACAGTTTAACAAGGTAAATACATCAAAAGAAAGAACTTTGGACATTAAATTCAAAAAGAAAGACTAACTCTGTAATTACAGTACAGGAAAAGAACTACTTTAACAGCATTTCCTTTGAAAAGCACGGCTGGTACCAGACAATCATTGACCGCAAACTCAGTGTGAGCCATCAGTATGACACGGATGCCAAAAGATAGAAAAGAAATCTAAAGTCATTTGTGCCGCATTAATAAAAATGCAATTGTCAAAATAGAAATGCCAGGGGCCTTTCACACTGTCCTCAACACATCAGGGCCTGAATATGCTGTTAAGTTCAAGACATTCTGTTTTAATTTTAAATTGGCCAACATCAAAGTAAAAGTTAGGAAGGACGTTGGCAGTTCTGAAAGGTGGCAGGGAAGGAGAGGTAGCTCTCTTCACTGTCAAGCACTTGGGTTTCAACATTTGCCCACAACAAGGCAATAAGGCAATTAGTATTGGTTAGCTTGCTTTAGACATTTTCCTCCATCATAATATATTAGAACTTTATTTAGGTTTCAAAGCGGAAAACCTTAATCCATTTTTCAACCCCTTCAGGATATTTCTCTGTGGATTTCTTTTAGTTGGTCTATCCCCAAGTGGCATTGCTGTGTGAATTTATAATGTATGAGGATTTTCAAATTGTCATCATCTTAAATGAAGTAAAAGAGCAGGGCATTAAAGAGTAAATGAATCTATGACATATGGATTCACAAAATGAGCAATTAGTAACAGATTTGTGCAGTGAGAAATTTTGCTGTCACTAGGTATTCCTGAGAATTTTAAAGTGGCTATTAAATATGTCCGTGCACAACAGATACTTGAAACTCCTATATGTAGAATAAAGCTTTAAAATGATCATAGAAATCCTTAGTGTGTGTGTGAGTGGGAGAGAGAGAGAGAGAGAGAGAGAGAGAGAGAGAGAGAGAGAGAGAGAGAGAGATGTTATGTTTTCAATTAATTTTTGAGATTTGTTTGATTTGAACTTTACAAAGTTCTGGTGGATGGAAGACTGCAGTATATGGAAGTCTCCCATGTTATTCTGTGTTCTACATGGGTGGCACTGAGTACAAACATTTGATAAATCTCAGAAGCAGCAAAGCTGTTTCTGAAAATCTCGGTATAAACAAATTGTAAGGATTCTAGATGTAGATTAGTGGCAGAGCATTTGATGGCCCCTGCAAAGCACTTTGTTCTCTTTGCAGAACTGAAAATAAAGCAGGGTGGGATGGGGAGAGAGAGTGGGAAGGGGGAGAATGTGTTTCAATAAACTTTGCTCAGTGTTGTTCAAGCCATGTATTGCTCCTGTAATTGAAGTGACACGATGATTCATAGATCCCTCAAAACTCAGATGTATTTTGTCATTTCTGAAAGTTAAACTACAGTGCTGGCAAACTTGTTCCAAGATATTGAGAGTAAGTCTTCTCCTCCCACTCTGCTGTGGAACGAAAGCTCTTGTATCCCCAGAATCCCTATGTGGAATTCCAGTAGCCACAGTGATAATGCCTGGAAGTGGAACTTCTAAGTGATAAAGGTGGGTAAGTTGGGTCATGTGGGTGAGGTCTACCAACGGATGGCATTTTTTACAAAGAGAAAGAAATCTCAGGCTTCTCTTTCTAATGCATGCTCAAGGGGAATTTTGCTTTCATTCCAAGATCTCCTGTCTGCTTTTTATATATATAAATGGCCCTAAATAGGAAAAGGGACTGGACAAATTCAGATCATGCTTACATCCTGATCTTGGGCTTCTATTCCCCAGAAACATGAGACATGCTTAAGTTACCGCTCTGTATTTCCTTTGCCCAACAGGAACTGATGAAAAGACATTTTCCCCAGCTTTTTCTAAACTTACAAATGACCCCTCCCTCCCTCCCTCTCAAAGAGAAATAAGAGACACACAAAATTTAACGATGAAAGTAGGAAGGTTACAAGAAGAATCCTGAGCTTTTCAGAAATATCCAGCAACAGCGAAGTTTCATTGTCAGAGAGAAATATAATTGCCTTATTATGAGAATATGTTATTAGAAAGTTTTTGGCTTGAAATGTAAAAGATGCATGAATAAAAATGAAAAATTTTATGTTAAAGTTGCTCAGCATGAAGCTGTCATAGAAACCTTTATCAGTTCAGGATTTTTAAGATAGTTTCTTGTAGCTTTTTATTTTGGATATATAATCAAAATTGTTTTTTTTTTTATTTGTGTGACACTGTCTTGTATTCAGCAAATCTCTCTTCCACCAGATGTCCAAACAGCATTCTCATTCATTTTGGTAGCTCTAAAGGATGCCCGTTTATCTTTTCAGTAACTACTAAAATCTAAGGTAGCTTATATGTGAGCCTGACTCTGCTTTCATTCCAAGATCTCCTGTCTGCTTTTTTTTATGTATGTACAGAATGACACAATAATTTCTGATCTTTGAGAAATTAAGTGGTTCTTCAGACTGATCAATCTATGTGGGCAGAATCTCAGAGCATATAGGCTATGTTAAAGAGTACATGAACTAAAAACAAAATTAATTCACACACTATTAGAGTACAATTCAATTAAATATTAATCAGCCCTGAGGTGAGTAAAATCTTGATTCTCATTTTTATTTCTGTTATTTATTGTCAATGCTACTTGAACTTTTCTCTCTCTATATATATTTTTGGTTGTATTTCACTGAATTTCCTATCATTTAGAATTGTGACACTTTTTGGTCTTTCTTTTCTTTCTTTCCTTTGCTGATGTTCAGAAATATTTCTGAGCTACTTCTACTAAATACATTTAAGGAAAATTTTAAGCTCTTTCTTTGCTTATTATTTATTTCAGTAGTTGAAATCATCATATATCCTTATGGAGGCTTCTTTTCTGTACTTCCTTTGCTTGAAGCATTTAGTGTTACATCTAATTCTGCCTTTGCTCTATTTTTTTAGCACTATGCGGCAGGTAAGAGGAAGAGCTAGAAGGCTCAGGAGTGGATTTGTAAAAGTAGCCTAGCAATGGGGTGTCAAGGAGAGAATCCCGGGTTCAGTGATGCCTGCATGGAGTATTTTATAACGTTTGATGTGTAGAATAGTATATACTCCTGCAATCTACATTTCTGCAAATATTTTAAAAACACATGTTAGTTAAAATTCAGAATTGTGTTTGTGCTGCCTAAAATTTTCACCGTGCTGACTAGACCTCAGGCCAGCTAATTTACACAGGTAGTGTGCATAAAGAGCCACAGTTATGCACTGAGTTGAAGGTGTTTGCCTATTTAGCATACACAGGTTGCTTTACCATTCTATTTTATTGCCTTATTGTGCACATTTGTGTATTATATCTTAATATATGTATGTCAGGAAAGTTCTGACAGAATGTCTAATAAGATATGAAATACTTTGACATTGTTAGTGTAACTGGAGTCATCAATTTTTATTTAAATGTATAAATCTTAATAAATTATTAGAAAATTCTGGCTACTGTACACTGATTTAAGAAATGAAAATTTTCTTAAATATTGTGGATTTCTACTGAACTTAAATGGACCACAGTCTTTATGTGACACACCTATGTCCATAAAAGTAAATATTTTTAATGTGACAAATTATCATATGGTTGTGTTCTACAAATATATGAAGTATCTACACTGCCTTGTATCTTTTACTTATATACAGATTTTCACAAAAATATGAGCTTAATTACCATCACCAAGTACTTATATCACTACTATATGGAAGGAAAAATGAAATATAATATCTTTGAACTATTTCTAAAAATGTTAACATAAATTGTTCAGATTTCTGAAAGGAAAGTTAAATATCTATTCATTAATAAAGAGCAATTATTATTTTAATGTATGAATCTAAATTTTATTTAAATTTAAAAATATTCAAAAACTCATGTATTTTACAAAACTGAGGTTCCAAATCAGTTCTTTCAGATATTTTCCTTTCTGTTTAAAAAATAGATTTGTAATTTTATTACAAAATACAGACCTGTGTTGAGAAATGTCTAAAGTTAAAATGTTGTCTTTTACTATATTAGCTAAAAGGTGGAAAAAAATCTATTTTTGCTACATTACTTTTGGAGTAATCACATACTATTTTTAATGTGTAAATGAAATTTAATGAAAATTACTTCTCAATAAATCAAAAGAATTACTCTTTAAACTCATGTAAAATACATTTCTCTACAGAAAAATCACCTTTAAAATAATTTAAGAAATATGGAACTAATACTTTTATAGTTTAAAAAGTACTTTATGTTGAAACACTTTCTTATGTATATTTTTTTCTAGATTGATGAGCTCAGCAACTTTATCCTATCCTATGAAGCTTCTTTTTTTCACTCAGCCAATCTCAGTATTTTTCCTTGACAAATTTTTTGGACTGAAATATTACATCACAATCAAATGCAACATTAGGAACTGAGAAAAGAAAATGCCCTTATTTTATGTATATGTTCAAGAGAAATAAATTATTCTAGGCAGTTCTCCAGTCTGAGAAGTATTTACTTCCTACAGATAGGAAGCATGTTTATATGTACAGTCAATTGCTGTCCACAAAATGAGATCATTACAACTGACTTCCGCAGTTTGCATGGATTCCTTGATAACCATGAGGGAAGGGGAAAAGTATATAGCCTAGGGTCAGCCACTGAAAAGAGAACCAATAAAGGCTTTATAAAAATAATTGTGTAAAAACACATTTGCCAAACATTTATATCTTCTGTGGGCAAAACTGATAATAGTGTCTCTTTTCAGATAATCTAATATTTTATGGAATTCTCAATCAATTTCTTTAAATTCATTGGGTATGTACTTATTTTCTCAATTTAAAAAATTTCATAATAATGTACTTAAAAATATAAAGTCTTGACAACTACTACAGTAGCCTTTGTTGGTTGAGATACTATAAGCAATAAAGAGAAAAAATGATGCAAATTTGAATAGGAAACCTTTTGTATTTGTGAAAACCAATTAAACTATGAAATAACTGCACTAGTATTTCATATGTACAGGAATAACTTCACCAACAGATAGAAAACTTGCCTTCCTTTGAGACAACAAGCAATAAAATTACCTGTAAAGAAAATAATTTGGGAAAATATAGTAATAGATGTAATAATTTACTAGTGGCCTCAAGGGTCCTATGTAAAGAAGCAATAGGAACAAAAACAGACAAATTATTTAAGCTTCCATTTGGAAAATATATTACAGATTTTGGATCAGAAATGTACAAGAGATGGTAATAACAAATAATGGATGGTAAAACATGATAGTATAGATTAGAGTACAAACAATAAAAGAGAAACTTTTGTTTTCAGGTGGAAATTTTCTCAAAATTTATATTTTATCAGCTGGACAACTTCATAAGTATTGTTTTCTAAGCCATAACTTTCAAACAGGGCTGAAATAATTGAAAATTGTATAATAATGATATATAATTGTATAATAATGATATAATAATTTATATTATATTATATTATACAATATAAATTTATTTTATATTATATTTAATAATATATATTATATTTAATTTATATTATATTATACAATATAAATTGTATATACAATTTAATTTATATCATATTATACAATATAAATTGTATAATAATGATATAAAATTGTATAATAATGATATAATAATCTAAAATTGTATAATAATTTTTACTTAAAGTACAAAAATATCAAATACATGTACACACACATTTTACATGCTTTTGTGTAAATAGTGAAAGTTAGAGTTAACCCAGCTCATGTTGATTTCAATATGCTTCTGTTAGTAATGTCATTCAGTCTTTTGCAAGTGAAATAAGTAGGGGGAAAGAAATAATCCTGTCTTGATTTATAAAACAAATCTATATTATAGGTCGATCCATAGAGTATTATAGTTTGATATGTTATTTTCAAACAAAGTTAATTTTCCTTTGGTTCTGCATGTTTTCTCATCTAATTCCTTTTTTTCTTTTCTTTTTGCATACAACAACTATCCTAAATTGTTCTTAACATGCTTTTTTTTTTTTTTTTTTTTTTTTTTTTCTCTGGTACCGGGAACCGAACTCACGACCTTGCACTTGCCAGGCAGGCGCTTTGCCGCTGAGCTAAATCCCCAGCCCCCTTAAGATGCTAATGAATTAGAAGAGAAATTTTTGTCAATATGTTCATTAATCTATGTGAATATTTATCTTTTTAAATAAGTATCACTGTGTGTTATGTAGCTTATGATTTATTTGGATTTTATAAGCCATTTTATTTGTAGAAGATATTTGAAATATCAAATTCCAAACCCCCTATTAAAAGAGAAACTAAGGGATCTCAAGTAATGTTTAAAAGGTAAATTCTGAATAGAAGATAGAAAATGGGGGAATAGAATGAAGAAAAATGAATTTGATAATATGGAAAGGAAGCAATCTATTAAAGAACCTTGTAGTAGATTAGAGAGTTTTATCTCCATTGTCCTTAGATATTTGGAAAACTTTTGGGAGATGTTAAGTTAGAATAAGGCATGATGCTATTTGTATTCTTAACACAGAGCTTGGATTCAGTTTGAAAAGTAACTTGTAGGGCCAACTCACAAGTACTTAAAAGAAAAAAGCCTAATACTAGTCACTCTTTCAGTATCAATTCAAGTTTGGGTAGTTGGCATGCTAGTTAAGAATCAGTATACAGTTAAAATTTCTAAGTTATTGATAAACAGAAAGTAAAATTAGAATAGCATGAATTAATAAAAATAATATATTCACTTCTGTGTTACCGTCTGAAATATTTGAGGACTTTACTAAAGGCCATAAATTAGCAGCATTCCCCACAATTTCTTTAAGAGTTTCCTTACTGGCATACTATATGTGGGTCTACAGAGTTTTCCTGGGGATTGTGTTGGTTTCTGCTTTGGTTTTTGGAGCAATTCAATAATATCTAAGACCCAGATAATTCAGTTACTTTCAGTCTTGCAGTTCTTCTGTCCAAAATATTTGATGCATTATACATTGGCTTTCTTTGTGTCAGAAAACTTGTATATTAAAGAGTATTTATTAGTTCAAGAAAGCAGAACATACAGTTGTAGTCAAAGACTGTATAAAAGTTTGTTAGATTCGGTAGCTCAACAAGGTTACCAACGCAACAGTTGCCTTGTGCTCTTCGGGCACAGTGACAGTTTTACTTTCAAATGAGCTTTCCTGGTGGAATCAAATGACCCCCACAGTGTGAGGGACAAATGTGTCCTCATTTGCCCCCAATTTGTGAGAAAAATATGAAGGACCATGTAGACAAATTGTCATGAGCTTCACTCTTACTGAATTGGTGGAAGTAACTGTTTCACAACTGTACAGCAAAGATCTGCCACATGCCCCCCTTTCCAGCCTGCATAGCTAGAGTTCAGCTATGGCTTTGGACTCCTTACGTTAAATGCAAATTTCGAGCACAATTCTCTCAGTTTTCACGCATATTTAATAGAAAAATATCTCGTTTTTCATTTGATAAATGACTGCTGTGTCATGTTTCCTTAAACCATAAAGGAAAATGGGGTATCTACTTTAAACTCCCAAGAGTAAAAGCTCAATAATGCTTCATGTAAATTAGTGGTCATGATTATAAAAAGATTTACTTCATCTGGTTTTTCATACTGTACTACAATGTTTATGTATTCAAATTTGCTGGTTATTTTGTAAGAGTTAGTTTATAAAATGTCCTCTTTTTAATCATTTTCAGAAAAAAAGTTTTGTCATTTTTTTTTTTTTTTTTTTTTTT
>NW_004955426.1:10193342-10214163 GCF_000276665.1 Chinchilla lanigera
AAATTTGCTGGTTATTTTGTAAGAGTTAGTTTATAAAATGTCCTCTTTTTAATCATTTTCAGAAAAAAAGTTTTGTCATTTTTTTTTTTTTTTTGGTTTTTCTCTGGTACCGGGAACCGAATTCATGACCTTGCGCATGCCAGGCAGGCGCTTTTGCCACTGAGCTAAATCCCCAGCCCCTTTTGTCAGTTTTTATTTGACAACATTTTTAAGATTGTGATAACTGCATTTTATGACCAATCACAATTGTTTTCTCTCCACAATTTATAGCACAAAACAAGCTTTACTTTCAAATTTTCTTGTATTTAGTTTCGACAGAGCATTTTAATCCCAGATAAAGCTCTTTAATACGTACAGGTGAATCCATATTGTGTTGCTCTTCTAGAAGTTATTGAAATTCAGGACAAAATGCTTTAATGTATTGAAGGGAATAAGCCGAAGGACTTTTTCCTCAATCTTAAAATTCATATTTTTCCTCTGATAAATATATATCATATATATTACCACTGCCTGCCCAAAAACTATTCCATTGCAAATATTTATGTGGTACTTTTTGGTTTGGTTAATGATGAATGCTTAGGAATGATACCATTAACTGAAGAGCTAGTGCCATAACTCAAGCACAGTAGACATATATAGCAAAAGGAGTTCTGATAAGTAAAATCATATAGTTTGTAGATTTAGATTAAATACAAACTTTTGGTTCATACCAGTGTAAATAAATGATCATGAATAAGGATTTAAAACACATAAAAAGACTACTAGTGCAATTTCATTAAAAAAGAAGACCATTTTACAAATTTTCATTTAAATGAATTTTTCTTTCATAGATCTTTTGGTTCAGTGCTTCTGAACTATATCTCTAAATATGAATCCAAATCCTAAACTTTCCGAAACTGAAGAGGAAATTCAACAACATAACTTTGAGTGCTACACTGTGTTTTTGAAAATTATGTAAAATTTGCTCCAAACTGCCTGAGTGTGAATTAGTTCCTTAATCTAAAATAATTGCCTACAGAACTATTTATTTTTCTGAGTCACAAAATATAATGATTCATATAGACCTACATTTACCACTCGAAATATCATAAAGCTAGCCAAATATAATGGAATGTATGTTATTGCTTTTTATTCAATAAATTTATCTATTGTTTCAAGATTTGTCTATTTACTTAGAATTATATGGAATTTAAAAAAAAACAAAACTACACTGGCTTATGAAAGAAAATATCACAGTAAGTCTGAGAGACACAGAGTCGTTCAGATGCTAAGAAATGTAAGTCAGGGAGCATTTCAGAACTGCAGCAAGAAAATCATTGCAGTCCTGGAAAACATAAATGCTGCTTGAATAAAATACGACAAAACAATGTTCCAAGAGATGGGAAAATATACCTGATAGAGAGAGAGCATGCTTAATCATAAACTTTCTTGAAGTAAAATCGAGATTCAGTTACACTGTGTATTGGAAAGAAAGAAATATCCCAAATGTTGAATCTACTTAGGACCTTCAAAGTCATGTTCCAAGTCTGGATCCTGCATGAGACCGGAAGTGAGCAGGCCAGTGACATGAATAACTAATTCATTTACCTAGGGTAAAAATAATTTAAAAAATGAAATCAATCTTTAACCAACACATAAATTTCCATGTCTCAGTCTTCTTATCCTGATTTACTTCTGTTCCAATGCATCATGAATGGTTTATCTTTCCAAGCATTATTGTGAGGCTCCTGTCACAGAATATGTTCTAAATATTTACAAATTATGAAACACCACTAAAAGTTTAGGAAAGGTAATTTTAACTCGAATTTTAACAATACTGGAATGAGGGGAGGTATATAACTGATCAAAAGAAAAAAACAAAACTGATAGGTGTGTTAAGATATTAAAAAAATTTGAAATTAATAGCTATAGAACATGACATAATCATTACTCATCCAGAAACATTTAAAGTTAGTTAATTTCAACAACAGCAAAAAACCACTAAGACCTCTAAAAGCCTTATGATAGATAAATTGATTGTTCCTTTTAAAATTATTTATTCTTAAAATTGGGAGTTTAGCTCAGTGGTACAGTGTTTGCTCAGCATGGACAGAGCCAGATATTTCATGTGCAGTGCTGCAAAATAAACAAAACAAAAATAATTATTATATTCTGAAATGCTCTTTTATTACCTCTGAGAAAAGTACCTTAAAAGAAGTCAACACAAAATCTTATTTGTAATATGTATTTGTTCAGATTACTTCATCTTGTTTTGAAATTCTGCATCATTTTTAAGAATTTTAGAATTTTTTTCTCTGTAAAATAAGAAAAGCACATCCTTAAATCAAAGGAACCTGTAATACATTTTATCTGTAATATATCTGGCACAGTACTGTCAAATTTAATATGCCACAGTATTTTGAACTTATTATTTCAGTAGTAATATTATGTAACATGAATATAACAAAATATGAATTACTACATAATAGTGGAATTAATTATTTTCAGATATTTATGTATATTTAGAACCACATGCATTCCTAAAATTTACAGTTAATTATAATTTCTAATGTTTGTTTTTGTGATATATGAACAGGATGAAGTTTTATCATGGTAAGTTAAGCTAGTCATCTCTTACTGTTTTAGCAATTCATGTAATTGCTCTGTAATTTTGAAAATGTGTGTAATAAGAATGCACAAATGATATAAACCCCATTTTTATGTAAACAGAGTGATTAATACAGAAATCTCAAACTCTCTTAACTGCCAAAATGAATATGTTTATAACTTAGAAAACTCTTCCCTTACTGCCTTGAATAACTTAGAAAACATTAAGTAATTGGCTTTCAGCACAATAAATATATTCATAAGCATGTAAATGAGATTCAAAAAAGTATTATATAAGACATGCTGGAAGATATGATACTAAGTTGTTACTTTTTCTTCCTTGATAATAAAGAAGACAAATTATGACACTGTTAATTTGAATAGAAAAAGGCATTTGATCTTAGTATAAGGAAGTAAAATTTCCATAGTCCATCACAATTACATCTATTCTATCATTCTCTTTGGGAAAACTATCATTCTTGCATATGCTCAGCAGAGTTTAATTGGGATAAAAGTGTACTTATTTTCTATCCTCCAGAATATGTAGACATTATGCGCATACATAATAATGACTCTATAGTTAAATAAAAACTATTCTATTCATCTATAAATATACACCTTTAAATATCTCAAAATATAAATATTACTATGCATGGAAACTATATTTAAATCTTGAAAGTAGAATTCTTGTTAATGAAAGTACATTAACTTTTATTCTATTTCATTTTAAAATTTTGGGTTGGTGAGTGAGTGATATCTTTTATAATAATTAATTTCTGAGAGGGGCTGCTGGGAATGGAACACAGTGCCTTCACAGAGAGCTACATACCCAGCCTTTGAACATTATGAAGGGAAACTAAGGTCCTACCAAGTGACTAGGCTGACCAGGCAGACTCAGACTTCTGATCCTCCTGCATCAACCTCCTGAGTGTTGTGGTTACAGACGTGAGGCACCAGGCCAAACACCAGTATAAAAACGTATGTCCTTCTTGGACCTTTCATTTCATTTTTCTACAGTGTTTTATTTCCATACATCTTCCATATTTTGCATCACTGAATTTCTTCTTAACCACATATAAAATATCCTTGCCAACCTTCTACATTTTTCTTCAGAAAGATCGACAAATTCTGAGCAAAATATCCTTATTTAGGAGATTATAATACTCTGAGCAATAATCCTAGTACTCGTATAGGTAATGAATGTCAGGGACATAATTTAATTTAATTGATACTTAATTCTTTTGTCTTCATTTTGGGCTCTTGTCTTCAAATTTACTCAGTTTAAGTCACAGAAAGAAAATGATAATTTCCCAAGAGTAATCTTAAATCTTCAATAGAGATTAAGAAGCCACATACAAAGACATAAATTTTAGAACTAAATTGAGAAACCCTTTAAATCACATGCATTTGGATTTTCAATTTATTGTGTTGCTGAAGCCTATTGTCTCCTTCATAAGCACCGGGAGTCCCCAGAAACTGAGTGGCTACTATTACCACAGGTTTGCATCTTAAGAGATGCATCATAAGGTTTCTTGGTTTTCTTCTTGCCATTCCAAACCTTAGATTTTTCAGGCCCAGGGGTAGTTGGTACCTGTGCTTTTCATCTATAAAGTTTTACTAATGATGCCTCTTCTTTAAATTCCTCACTTGTTGGTTTATAACACTAAAAAAACTTTTAGTAGTTACTTTGATAGCAGTGAGTGCTGGTATCTCCACACATAGACTTCCATCTCTATTCACAAGCATCTCTTTATATTTAAATGTGTGAGATAAGACTTACTATTAATATTAGTTCTAATAGTTGAGGCAGAAATCAACTTAGGTCTAAATTTCCTAGTAAAATTTCCTAACTGAATAAATATACAATTGCAATAAGCGTGCTGGCACCACTGAGAATATAAAAATGAATAAGAAAGACCCCTCAGTCAGTGGCCCAGGAGTGCAGCTGAAAGAGTTGATCCTTAGATGACCATTTGAGAGAACACAAGGGAAGAAACAGCAGAACACTATGTGTACATTGAAAATCACCGGATAGATTCCTTGGGGCTGAAGTATAGAATCACTGGAGGTTGGGAAAGATGGTGGTGGTAGAATTTCCAGCCCAGGGCTCTGTTCCGCTTGGACATTACCATTCTCAGAAGATTTTTCTGAGACAATCAGCCCTCCAATACAAAATTCCTCTACAATATGTGTATATTTATTTAAATGGCACAAATACATTTAAAATTGCATAATAATGTCTCATAAGATACATGTAAAATTGCAGTGGTCATTCTTGCAAACTTCCACATGTGCATACTTTCATTTGAAAAACTATGCATAATCAAAAAAAAACTCACATTAGGAAATCTCTCCCTAGAACCCAGGTTTTCGATCGCACTCCCTCTCTTTCTTCTTCCTTCCCCCTCTTTCTCTTTTGCGAGCACTTTTTAAATGAATATAACCATTTCTTTTGTCTTCTTAAGCAGGAATAAGCAAGTGGGTTTGAATCATATAATTCGATGGACTTGCCATAAATGTTAGTTATTCTTTGTGATGAAAAAGTTAACTCTGAATTTGTATTCTCTTGAAGACCTGTGTACAAATAAAATTACATTTCTATGGTAATTGTTCAGTATCAGTTAGAGTTACTTTTCTCCTTGCTCAGACAAAACACCTGAAACCCACAACTGTAAGGAAAGAAATTTATTTTGGCTCAAGGTTTGTGGAGATTTCAGTTGTCTGGCTCCAAGGCAAGGAGGTACGGCTGAGGGGCGTGGAGAGAGAAACAACTCACAGGATGACAGTGAACTGCGGAGACAGAGCTTGAGGGAAGAGGGAATGAGCTGGACCTTTCCAGGCCACACCCCCAGTGACACACTCCTTCAATCAGCCTTCACCTCCCAACATCACATTTAGCTATGAACTCATCAGTCAACTAATCCGCTCATGAGTATGACATCCTGTCTCCACTCACCTCCTGGAAGCAGCACATGTGAGCCCCACATCATGTGAAGCTTGGGGGACCTCTACGTATAAACCTGTACAGTATTTATCAGAAGGAGCCCTTTCTGGATTCTTCTCTTTGTCCTCCTTTTTCCCATCTCTTAGGATATTTTGCTCTATTACTATATGGACACTGTAGGCTTATCTGGTCTAAATCCACAATAAAGAATTTCTAAAATAGAGAGAAAAATGTTTTCTTTGTCCTTTGATATTTCTATTCATTTCTAAAACCAAGGAGAAAAAGGTTTACTATGAGTTTGGCAATGCCCTCTTCTCTTTAAAAAGAATGGCTTGACTCTGGCATCAATTCACAAGTTTTCAAAAATCTGTGAGTGCCGAGACTTATTTATGTTTAAAAACTTCTTGCAACCGTCCTGATTAATAAACAAAATTTAAAACAAATTAGATAACTGAATTTTAATTTAAAGCGATCTTATTTGTTCTTTCTTGTAACAGCAAAATTGTAAGATAATGATAAAAGAACATACCAGCTAATACAACATTTGGATCAAATTTCAGTTGACCTGGTTATTTCAGATTCCCTAAGTAAATTCTATTGATTTTAAATATAGATTGTTTCTAAAATGTGTGACTTATACAAAAATGTTACATTAAGTTAAACACAAATTTAATATATGTCTTTTTTATTGATGTCTTATATATGCTAACCTAGTGTTAATCCCTATAATTACAATTCATAAGGGACACTTATTTGATTAAATTGTTATTTTAAGATTATTGGTCAAATTTAAGACTTTGATGTTAAATTGGAATTCCTTGAGTATTTGTGTTAATTCCACTTAAAGAAAAGTTCCAGTTATTGGCCACAAAAACAAATATAATTTGATTTTCTTCCTTATTTAAGTACATATATTTGGTGAAAATCTCTTTATATATATACATATATATATATATATATATATACTTTTTTCACTTTTCACTAAAATAAGTTTAATCATTCTTGTAACTTTATTATTTTGAGATGAACTTGATGATTCATTTCTGATTCTTAGGTATAATCTTTCTATCTTGACAGCATTTGCTTTATAAACTTCCCATTGTATATTTATTCTCTGAGATTGAGCAAATCTAACTCTGTGAAATAGAACTGAGAGTTAAACATTCCTATGGATTCTTTACCATTTTGGTACATCTTCCAAAAGTAATCAGCATGACAGGGAGGGCTCCTGAGAAAAAGATGGAATCTCATATTTACAAGCATACCTGAGTAGATACAGATAAACTAACCACATTAAACGACACCCCTATTAATATCTTCTAATACTTTTCTCCTAAGACACTGTCTTAGTTATTTTTCTTTCATTGCTGAAAAAAAATACCTGACATCCAAAGTTAAAGGGAGAAAATTTTACTTAGCTCAAAGTTTTTAGAGGTTTTAATCCATAATCAGCTGAATCCAATGCAGGGTGGCTTGGTAGAGCAGCAACATAGAGGAGAAACTGTTCATGGCAAGAAGAAGACAGCAAAAGCAAGTAAGGAAAGGAAGACAGGACTCTTCCTATCCCTTCTATTTTATCCAGATTACCCACCTAGAGTAGGTGTAGCCAGAACTATGCCAATCCAGCCAGTAGACTGATTTAATAATCACACACCTTTCATATCATCAACACACACCTTAGATCCAGCCACCCCTGAGAAGGTCCTACGACTGCATGAGGCTTTGGGGGAACATCTAGACACAAACCACGAGAGACTCCTTGGTGCTTAACCACTTTCTCCCATTTTGTTTTAGCACAGCAACACAGAGTGTGGCTGAAAAGTCATCCAGGAGGACACTGAGCGAAATTGTTCCAGACCATCAGTCAATTTGACTTCATTCAATCTATTTCAATGGTCTTGAAGTCCTCCCTGCCTGTTTAATTCTACTCAGGGTGGCTGACTTGGATATGGCCTAATTTTTAAAACACAAGCATGTGCCACCACTTGACAGGCTGGGGCAGAACTGAGACAGGCCCAAGTGATAAGTATCAGACTCCCCTTTATTCCTACCCTGGCTGGATGATAGCAGGGTTTGACTTAGAGATCTCACACTCCAGAGGTGGATGTTAGGGCATGGCCAGCCAGCTAGACAAAAAGGTATGACCTGTCAATCATGGAGAACTAGCTGGATGCACCAAGCCCTGCATCTGGAGCCAATCAGAGAACACTATCTTCTATTCTTTTGGCCTAGATCAGTCACTTTTTCATAGAGTGGCTTAGATCTGATGTCAGAATGTTAGATACAAAAATGAGTGGTCATTGACTTATAGTCGCTGTACACTGTTTCAGTGGCCTGCTCTCGCCCTGCAGAGCTCACTTTTCCTAATTTCATACCTTTAATGAATATGTAACCTCACTAACTTTTTGCTTATTTTGTCCAATTTTTTGTTTAGAATAAGAAACTAGAAAGTTACCTCTCAGAGGTGACAGCACCCTAGGATCCCAGTAACACTCCTGTTGCCCCTACCTTGACTTTCCCTTGAGGATGGACTGGGACAACTTGCCTCAATGTCCTCCTGGATCACTTCCAGGCCACTCCGTGGGTTGCTGTGTCAGTAGGTGCAGCTTAGTGTCACTGAAATCCCCTTCCCCCATGCCTGCCATTCTGGTGGTGTGACAGTTTTTCTGTGGAAACAGCTGGGAAACCACCCCTAATAGAGATCAGGGAGTGATCTAGGCTACTATTGACATCCTCCAACCTATCCAAACCTCATTAAGGTATTTCATAAGCTAGCTTTCATGAGTATATTTTTAAAATTCAGACCTGCTGTTCTCATAGAGACCCAGTAGCTCTCATATAAACAGCTATGCATCCCCACATTCCTACATTCTGCTGAGCAGCTGACATAACAACTGAACAGTGCACTTCTAATCTGAGACATGGATTTCCTGACCACAGTAGGCTTTCAACTAAGCAGCTTAATTGAAATTAGTCAGACATTAGGCTTGAATCAGAAAGCTTGATTTTAGAAAATTTGTAGGCCCAAATTTGGATCCATATCAGACCCGAAACTGCTATTTAAACAGTATTCCACTCATAGTTCTCAAGATTGTCTAGGTGGGCTCTCTCTTTGGCACTGATCCCCATGGCTGCTGCATAAGCTCTGTCTAAATACAGCCTCCATGGTCCCCTAAATCTACGCATGAATTATTGCTTATGTAGCATGTGTTTAGAACCTCCTGTAAACCTACTTAAAATTCTTATTCTAAAAAGAGTGGGTAGAAGGGTTATTTTAAAAATAACTGTGAATATTTGGAGCTGCTAGTTCTGAAAAGCTCCAGAGACCAACAACGAAAATGAACCATGACCTTTTATAGGTAAACGGTCACAACAAGAAACCATACTCATCAGTGAAATAAATCAGACCTGCATGTGTAAGAATCATATTGTCTCACTAGTGTAAGACCTGAAAGAGTGTATAAAAACTAGGAGGTGTGATAGACATTGTGAAATGAAAGGAAAATGCTCAAAAGTAAAGGGGCACCTGAGGTGTGGGAAAAGAGAAGGGAAAGAAAGAGAAACTACATAAGTATATACAGGATAGCTAACATAGATGTACTACTGTCTTCCATTGCTGTACAGAAAGGAACAGTTAATGATTACTTGTTTGATCAATGTTGTATGTCTCTATTTGTTTTCTTGAGAAACCACTTTGAAGATATCAAAAATAATACAACAACCATTGTTAATTTCGTACAACTTTGTCTGTAACTCTGTTTTGTTTTTATTGTTTTTATGCTATTTTGTAAATGGATGTCTGTCTGTTAATATGTTTTCCTTCCTTTATTTCGTATAATAAAAAAAAAAAATGACGGAGCCCAGTGACTGGCAGAATCAAACAATGGCATCTAGCATTAGCACATGTCAACCAGTGATGACTGGCAAAGGTGAGTTCAGCAGCCAGCAGAACTGCCCAACGCCATCTAGTAGTGACTGATGGGTGCTGGTAGCTCTTAAGCCTAGAGTTGTAACCAGTACTGAAACTCACTGGCACTTAAAACTCAAGACCACTAGTAGAGAGGCACTTTACTGATTCATGATTCCTATCTGAATTGAGCAAAAGGAATCTCAACTGATTGGCAACAGGATTATTGTAAACTCAAGGCTAATTTGGAAAATTTAGCAAATCCCACTGTCTCAAAATAAGAAATAAAAGGAGCTGGGATGTAGCTCAGTGGGAGAGCACCTCTGGGTTTGATCCATAGTACCACCCAAAACAAATAAATAGACAGGCAAAATAATTGATTTAATATATGTGCTTAAGACAAAATCTAACCCATTACCATTCTTGTTTTGTGCAATACTTTGCTTAGGACAAGTACAAGATCTTGCTTTCTATATTTCTTTTGTGTATAGTAAAGCACATTGGTATTTTGTTTAAGTGTGGCTAATTCACAAATATTGTAATAGGGAATTTACAATATGTATAAAAGATAAAGTGTTATTTATTAACATGGAAAATCAGTAATATAATACATTGCATTGTCTAATACAACAATAAAAACAATTTAAACTTGAAATTGAAGCTTAAATTATATAATTTATTTGTATATTTCCATATTTTGTATATTTGAAGAAAGACATTTGAATATTAATGTTGATTCAAAGGTTCAGTAATATCTAAAAAGGACAGTAAGTGCAAACCTGAGAGCATACTGTAACTTTTTAAAGTTAGAGAACTCTGATTTCTGGCTTAAAGTTGAGGTATACCTGTATTACTTAAATGAAATAATGAGTTATATTCCATTATGTTGAAAAATAGAACAATCCTACGCATAAAGTAACATGATCAAATCTCAACTAAAATTTAACTTTACAGTTTTATGGAAATTAGAATTTGAGCCTTTCTCTGTAAGGTGAGTTATCCTGTGTGCAGGAGACATAGGTTCCTTTTTATTACCAAAGAACTAGTTAACTCTAAACTTTTAACATACTTTCAAATTATTTTGACTGAGGTCCCTTTAAAAGGTTATATTTGTGAAATCATTTATGTTACTAACCTCTATTTTAACATAATGCCTCTAACTACATTTTCCTTTAGGTTTCTGTGCTTTCTTCTCTCTGAAATATCTTCAATTCATTTTACTAAAATTCATTCCATCTGTCTTTTAGGTCCAGTCATCTTCAGTTTTGCTGCAGTAGCTTTGAATGAGAAAAAGATTGGGGCATGGCTATAGTTACTGATACTGAATTTGTGTCTCCAAAGTCTATTGCTGCTACCTACAAGGTGAACGGGAGTAAGCTATGTCTGTACAATGATTCTTGTCTCAATATAGCACAGCTGTAACCCAGAATTTATTTTGTACCCTCTTTGAAAAAAATCACAACCCAAAAGTCATAACAAGAGGATAGTGGACAGAGAGATGATAGCTTTGGATACTATCATTTTTAAACAACAAAAATGATCTGCATTTAAGTTCACAAACACAAACTATTAAAGGAAAATATGGCAATTCCTATTTCAGCTTCTAAAACTTTTATTCATGTTCTATAAGAGGTATAGAATAAAAAAGACTATCTCAGGCTACATTTTAGAGATATAAGAACTAGGTAGTGCCAGTAATACTATCGAACTCTGCATTAGAAAAGTTTGAGTTTGGATAAGCAGTATTTCAAACAGAGCTATTGTAATTCTACCTGAGGTAAAGTATATGCTGCCTTAGGAGAAGACTGTTGTATTTACATATATTTTTTTTATACCAAAGGTTACTAAACAACTTTGGAAACAAAACAAGATGTAATTAAGTAATTTCTTTAGCATCTCCAATTGGTCAATAGAATATTGCTTGTATTTTACTTAATTTTTCTTAGCACCTGTCTTACAATTGAAGTGTAAGTGAAAGTTGAAGTGCTGAAATAATTGATTTCAAAAGAATTCATTATTTTTGTACGATTTCTAGTCCATTGGATGATACAGCAACTGATCACCTCACAAAATAAAGAAAATAGCATGGGTATTGACAAGACTACCTCAGACACTTATAGTCAACATGAACACAGCACAGGACTGGAATTAGTCGCTCATCAAGTTTCAACAAAATAATATTTCATCTTCCAGATGAGGAAGAAGGATTTTAAAAGGGGGAGGATTTATCCGTAACACCAATGCAATTCTTTGTCCCTATGTTAAACAATTCTCAAACCAATTAAAAAATATATTATGATTGCTTTGCTGGGAGAAACACTAGTTTTTGTAATTCATGGCATCATCCAATTAAAGAATTTACTAAGCTAACAACTTATTCTGCACCATGCACTTCACAAACTAATCTCAACCTTTGTTCAGGCATTCAAAGATTTTATCTGATAAACTCTACCTAATACCAACTAATTACTAGGCTTACAATAACAGCTTTAAGGGCTGGGACCTAAAACCAAAACCTGTAAATTATTTTCCCTTATTCTTTTGTTTGAAGAAACAAGTAACAGTGCTGAATGTGGTATTTTTCACTTACAAAAGTAACTCTTCTATGCTTAAATTTGATTAACATTTGAAAGCTAAAAGCTGGAAGTAGCTAAAGAAATTCATTGATGCGGATTTTAGGATGTTAACAGCACTTTGGGAACGGCCTTCCAGAACACACAGAACATCTCAATTTCTCTCAAAATTGAGTACTGTCTTTGCAGCTGTGTTTTAATTTGTATGGTATATTATAAAAATTTATACAAGAGAAAATTACATATTCATAGGTAAAGGTAATATCATTCAGTGAGCCATAGAAGTAAATTTTATTTTTTTATGAAAAGATCATTTTATGGAATAAAAGTATATTTAAACAGGGACTAAGTAGTTGTCAAATGTGAATTGGAATTTGATGGTAAATTATTAACAGGCAACACATAAAAACAATTATCTGAGATTATAAAGATTAAGAAAAAATTCACATTAAACTATAAAGATATTGCCCAAGATTAAAATTTCAAGACAAATGAAAAAAGTATTTTAGTATCTGCATGCAGTATTTTTTGGACACTATCTTATTTTATAGATGTAATTTGATGAATCTCATCAAAGCATTTTATTATGTATTATATACAGTAGTTATATGAGCTAATTAAAAAAATCTTAAAGTAATAGTATCTTTAATATCACAAACTATCATCACCTAAAAGTGAAATGCTTTCAGAAGGGGATGTAAAAGTGAATTTCAATGTCTTAGATATAAATTTCCTCATAACTCTCAATTATAATATGATAAATATTTGAAATTATGGAAAGAGTATTGAATTGCAAATGAAAATCTATAGTTGAAAGGCTTACATTTACTTCTTGTAATGCTTTGATGAAAAGGAAATAATAAAAGTGATGTACCTCAAGTGGAGTTTAAAGAAATGGCCATCCATTAAAGTTTTTCAAAACATTTGAAACTTTTTTTCTTATGGCTCTTGACAGCTGAGGGCAAACAAGGTTCTTTGTCAATTTATGACTAGCCAATACCTATAAAGATCCTCTGAGATTACTGTAAGCTCCAACTAATGTCCATTTCTTTTATGCTGCATTTGGGCATTCAAGAGTGATGTCTTCCTAGGTGGCTATCTGTCTCCCAGACTCATTTACCTGAATACATAAAATGAAAAGTGATGAGCTTTTGGGGTAGACTTAATATTTAGCACATTAAAACCTAATTTATTATAGATTAATATGACCTTAACAACACCAGCTTTTCTTCATTTCGTTTTACTCAGGTTAAAAAAAAAAAGACCTTATGGGAAAAGGACAAGCTGATTTAAAGTATGTGGCATAAGTGAAGGTTTCTGTGCATACCAATTATACATATATACAATATATAGGAAGTCAAAATTGATGTATTGTCAGGCTTCCAGAACATACCAAAGATATAAATTTTAGTTACATCTTTAGTTTGAAGAATGAATACTCTATTATTATTTTACCTAGCTAAACATTATGTAAAACTTTTCAATTCAATTAAAGGGGAATTTTTCTTAAAATACCAAGAGAAAAACAAAAGTGCATTATTTTGTGTGAACATAAATTTTAGGTGAGAATACCGAGTTCAATTCTATTTGTTTACAAAGACACATTTAAAAATTACATACAATGACTTGTCAGATTTGAAAAATACTATTAGATTATGTTACATAGTCCTAGCAGATCCATGTAGAGTGTAGATGTTATAGCCTCTTTGGGTACAGGCATTGTATAGGCATTTTTATTTAGATAACACAAAACTATAAAGCTATATTTACTACAAATCAGAATTTACTTCAAATTATAAATATGTAAAAATGTACCACAATCTCCTGTTTCTTTTGCAGAAAGTATAAAGTAGTTAAGTAAATTTAGTATCTATGCAGTTGTTCATACACATTTATCATGCATTATACTCCATTACATTTCAATTTGCATAGACTTTAACTGATTTTTAAACTGTATCTTGTAGGGTTTGGGAAGCAGCTTGTTGCATAGCTTATGTATTAATGCTATCAAAAAGAAAAATGTGGCCATGAACACCAGGGCAAACTTCCACGAAAAGCATCACATGAAGCTGCACATCAATCATTCCAGGATAGCACCTTGTAATACACAATCTTAAATATAAGTATGTCCAAAGCCTGGACAATTTAAAAATAGCACCCATACTATCTTAACTTCAAAAGTAACTCTCATGTTAATTTCAAAAAACATCAGTCAAGTTAGCAAAGAGATAAATTTGCATTAGACTTTCTTTGATTCGAGTGCTGCTGAATTCTATGGTCGAGTTAATTAACAAGAGCTACAGTTAGGACAGAGTTAGGAGAAGAGGTGCTATCGTAGAGCTAGAAACAGCTCTGTGTCTTTCTCCATGATAGAGCCATTTACAGGCTGTTTTGCCAGCATAGTTGCCAAAGGGGGTGACTTTCAAAATGAGCCCTAAATTAATAAAGAGTGAAGCTTGGGAAAGGCATTTCATGTAGTGGGATGTGATTGCTCTCAAACCAAAGATAACATGAAATAAAAAAAGATAACAATTTAAGATATCCTAGTAATTTAGATAATAATTCATTTATTCATTAAATAAATTTGCACTAAAAATAGCCACTTGAGTGCAGACATACCTTTTAAAAAATCTCATCAAAATTTGGTTTATCCAGTTCTATTTAAATTATTTTGATACTTATGTGCGACACACTCTTCTGACACTCTTCTTTTTACAATAGTTCTGTAATAGAATTTCTCAATCTTATTTTATTTTTGTGCCATAGCTTAAAGTGTTTTCTAAATATATGCTAAATTAGTAAATAAAGCTCATCAAAATTCCACTCAGTGTCGCATTTATTGTAACATTTACTAATAATAAAATTGAAAGAAAAAGAAAAAAAATATTTGCTGCAGTTCCAACCAAAGAACAAGAACTCATAAAAGATTCATCTACCCCATAACTCTCATGGTCAATAAAACTAATGAAATAAAACTCACTATATGAGAAAAGGTAGAAAATAAATCCATAGAGTATACACATGTACATGGAGAAAGAATCAGCTTTTACTTATCAACAATTTCCTTCTTTAAAACTAAAACCTTGGCCACTAAAATTATAGAGAATTAAATCAGAGAACATAAGAATTCAGCAAGAGCCGCAATGAGGCCTCTAAAAGGGTCCAGGAGTGCAGAAACCTAGGGGGAGACGGGTGAGAAAAGCTCTTCACCAAACATGCTTCCACATGGAGAGATATTAAACTAGCATTTCAGGCTTCTTGACCTCCTCATTTATTCAGTCAGGTCCATGAAAGCAAGAGAGACTTGCTGAAGAGTCATTTGGGGAAAAGGCTGCATGTAAAGGACTGAGCCTTTGCGGGGTTATTTCTTGTTCACCCTGACTGGACACAAGGTGACTTTGATTTGTTGAGAAACTCAAAATTGTGCTGGCTAACTTTACCCAAATGTATGTGTGCAAAACTGCATGTAACGCCCATAGCCACCCTGCAGCCTTTGATGAGTAGCAGATATTGACATTTAACTAGTGAAATGGTGCACACCTATAATCCCAGCATAAAGCAAATTTAAGTCCACCTTATGCAGTTTAGTAATACTGTCTCAAAATAAGAAAATAAAATAAAATTTAAAAAGGCTGGATATGTAACCCAGTTCAAAAACCTGGGCTAAATATCATAATACAAACAGTATTGATAACTGATATTTACCTATCTCTGCTCTGCATCCTCAAGTACTTTTGCATTATTTCTGACTTTGTCACAATCTTCTTTTATGCAAAATGAAGATAACTTTTGATAATTAACATTAATAATATCTTTAAAGTTATGAGAGACCTACTTCAGTGGTTTTAAGTGCATAAAAGTTATTAGTCTCTTTATAACTTCAAAACTGAGGGCTGAGAAGAGTTCGATGTTTCTTTAATTTAGTTTCATGTTTCATAAATAAAGAAATTTTAAATTTGCTCAGAGCATTAAAGCATGCAGTACGTTGCATAGATTATAGGAAAGAAGGAGGAAGAGTTGCATGGCCACCCTTCAGTCTAGGTCAAATGTAAAGGAGCTTGATCTTTTGGTAAAATGAAGGGACCAAGAGCTGGTGGGAAAGGGGAGCGGAAGGGGATGAGAAGGAATGGAGGTGTGTTGCGTGCATGTATCAACTCCCCACAAGGAATGCAGTCATGATGTCCTACAAACAAGAGGTAATAGAAAATAAAAATTGAAAAAACGTGATGCTGATGGCTTGAGCTATACAGGCAATTTCTAATGATTCTGTGGAAATGTTTACTATTATGTACAAATCTTTCACATGAAGGTTTCAAACGCTCCTACCCTTAGAGAGATATCACCTGTGGTTGAGCCAGTCACCCATCTCCAATTTATCTCTCTACTGTATCTCACACAGATATATCCTACAAGTACTGGGTAGAATGATGGCTCCTGTATGATAATTTCTTGTCCTAGTCCAAGAATCCCCCCATGTTACCTTCCTAAGGAAACAAAGTGTTGGCATATTTAACAGACATAAAATCTTTAGATTCTGAGATCATCCAGGAATGTATGGGTGAGTGCAAAACCCAATGACATGCCCTTACCAGAGAAAGACACAGAGTTGATAAGATAAAGATTCAAAGAATCTTCAGCTAACAACTGCAGAAACATCTGTTAGATCCTAGAACAAGCAAGGTCATCAACCCCCAGCACATATGAGAGCTTTCAGCATCCACAAGAAACTAATGCAGATTCTGCTACTAGACAATTGTATAACAGATAACTGAACATAACAATGTGGCTTGGGAACTGGTAATAGTTAAAGGTTGGAAGAACTGGGAAAATTAATGTTTTTTATTTTTTATTTTTTTGTTTTTTTTTCCCGTACGAGGAATCGAACTCACGACCTCGTGCTTGCCAGGCAGGCACTGTGCTGCTGTGCTATATCCCCAGCCTCCAAGAACTGGGAAAATTAAAATAGAGAATGTCTAGATTGCTTTAAAGTTGACTAGTGGTAGACATATGAACTCCAAATTTAACTGATAAGAGATTTAAGGGAAATCTCTAAATCCCTACAGAAAAAAAAAATCATCATATATAGAATATCAATGAATGTTATCATATGAATGTTACATTCCCAGTATGAAGGACCTAAGTAGGAAATAAAAACATAAAATAGGAAAGTGGAGAAAAGGCAATCCTTGTTATAGTGGCCAGAAACTTGTCTAAGTCATGGTCTACTAGACACAAGGTGGAATTTGTGATCAATTTTAACAGAGGGGATTGCAAGCAGTGTTAAAGGTGCCAACTAACTTTTCTTTGGTGTTTATCAGAAATGTGAAAGAAGAAAAAACAAATTGAGAGAGAACATATGAAATAAAACATTCACAAAAAACAAAAACTGAAAAAATTGTGATGATAATATGAGCTAGAACAGCATTTATAACTAGTGTTTGGTAATTTAGGAGGTCTTAGACCTGTGCAACTATGCAGACAATGGTATATAAAAGACTATCTTGTCTAATAATGTTGCTATTTGTGATCCACAAAGGAGAAATGCTATACTTTTGAAAAGAATTTTATAAAAGCATATATACTGAGAGTGTCCTGAAAGGAACTAAGTGCAAGGGTATGCTAGTAAGCTCTTGGACTTCCAGTTTGTATAGGCAATAAGCCTGTAGAACTACACAGCTGTGAGTACATATGACTTTTCAAAGCAAAGAAAGGATGACTTCAAGATACAGGAAGAGAGCACGAGGCAGGTGGAATGTGAGGACCAGAGGGGCAGCTTTGAACAAAACACTGGGGCTGGAAGTCAGAGATTCCTTTTAGGCCTTGAAATCTAGGGCAATTTATCTTTCTACTTTTAAACTTCCACAGGACTGTGATCCTCATACTAGATAGAATTGCTGTCCTCTAATTGGGAATATCTACTGTATGAGAGTACCACCAATTTATTTTGAAAATGATAACTCATTTTCTATTTTTAGTGATGGAAAGATGGTGAAAATTCTGTGTCTGTGTGGATAGTATCCAGTGTCTCATCTGTATCTGACTTTGCTAAATTAAATGATGAGATTGTGATTTTTAAATTGATGATACATACATGAGACTGAGGATTTAGAAATAATTTTGTAGGGGGCTGGGGATTTAGCTCAGCGGCAAAAGCGCCTGCCTGGCGAGTGCAAAGTCGTGAGTTTGGTTCCCGGTACCGGAGAAAAACCAAAAAAAAAAAAAAAAAAAAAAGAAATAATTTTGTAACTTCTGGGGATGTGAGACTGGGTTAAATATATTTTGTACATGGAATGTACATAAATTTTGAGAGAACAAGGATTAGACCATAGTAGATTGGTTACTTCTGTAAATAAATTTTCTCATCCTAATCATTAGAGCTGGTATGCATTAAGTTTTTTTGGAAAAGAACCTCCTTTGCATAGATAATTAACTATGGATTTGGGGATTAAAGTACCATCTTTGATTATCTTGGTAAAACCCAAATGCAATGAAAAGTATCATTACACAAATAAACACATACAGGGACACCTGCACATACATAGTGGCAAGTTTTGACACAGTCAGAAGAGAAGAAGACACACAGAATAGGAGTGTGATCAAAATCCAGGAGAGCCAATAAGTGTCAGTACCCTCCCAAAGCTGGACAGGCAGTAGATGAAATTTCTTCTGCAGAATCTGCAGGCGGCAAGAGCCTGCCAAACCAATCAGTCTCTACTCCTTTCTTTCATATTTCTGAGACAACAATTTGCTTTTGTTTTAAAACTACCAAATTAGGTAATTTGTCATACCAGACACATGAAACTAATACAGCTTAATAAAATCCTTTCACATTTGATTCCGCATCAGGTTTACTTCTCTGAAAGCTTTGACTAAGAAAACCAAGAAAAAAACAGACTTTGTTTTCGGAAAATGTAATATTTTTTCTTTCAGTTACATTAAATTTTTGATACTTCTGACATACTTAAATAGGCATGTCACATAGATAGTTTGGTGAATGGATTCACAAGTCAGTAGAAATGCCAATCTTGTTTTACCTTTTTGAGACAGAGTCATCTTACGCAGTTCAGGCCGGCCTTGAACTCACTTTGTTGCTCAGGCCGGTCTCAGACTTTCAACAATCCTCCTGCCTCAGCCTCCCGAGTGCTGGGATTACAAGCATGTGCCACCATGCCCAGCTAGAAATGCCAATTTTAAAGATAAATGTGGGAGACACTGATACACATTTGGTGTTTAAAGATTTGAGAATATTTGAGGCATTCTGTTTAAAAGGTTGTCGTAAATGAAACAGATAAGCATTTCGCTATAGGATTTCAGCACTTCAAATAGTATGAGAATGAGCTGGAAAAGCAGATTAAGATGAAAATTAAGATTAAGATTAAGAAGGAAGAACCAGTGAGGATTAGGCATTTGTCTGCCAAGTACTTCCCTCTTCTCTACTATTCTCCTTTATGACCTCATTCTGAATGGCCTATTTTAGCTTGATTCCATTTCTGTCCTGCGCTTCATATCGTCAGAATCAGTATCATAGAAGTGAAAATCAGTGCTGATGGACTTCTCGTTTTGCATTGGTAATGCATGTCTTACATATTTTCATGAATTTATGAAATTGAAATTTAACTGCTGTTTGTTAACATTTTGAAGTGTTTCCTAAAATCCTGTCTCAAACTATAAACTGGAATGAAAAGAAATACATTAATATTTACTAAGAATAAAGCATTTTGCTTTTCATTATTTCTAATGTCCAATGAGAAAATGTGGTCATAACAGAGAGGTCTTTATTATTGGGAAAAGAAGACCATGTGAATCAATTTGAATCAAAACCTCTACCACCAGGCTGGGGATTTAGCTCAGCGGCACAGCACCTGCCTGGCAAGCGTGAGGTCACGAGTTCGATTCCTGGTACCAGAAAAAAAGCGAAAAAACAAAAACAAAAAACAAAAACACCAAAACCTCTACCGTCACATATTTTGTCTACCATATATTCTGAAATGACTCCTTAGCCACTGCCTTTTTAGATTAATTGATATCAGCCTCTTTGTTCATTGCCTTGAATTCACTCTGGATAAACTTCACTCTGAAATACTCATTGCTTTACTCTCTTTTTTATGTCTATACCTTTTTTTATACCACGGCCTAACATCTGCCAACATCAGCATGCATCTTCTTCATCTTCAGTTGGGTATTGGGTCACTCTAAAGAAAGGTGAGTGTTCCCTGCTTCCTGTGCACCTGGGAGAGGCAATTAAATAAAAGTATAATTGTGTAGCAGATTCTAGAGGAGTTCTCTGAAAAAATAATGGGTGCGTCTCTATCTTCCATGAAACTTTTTCACTGGTAGATTGCACAAATGGTGTCAACTTTAGAAACTGAACCCATAGTAGAAAATGACAAACTAAAAGGTTTTGTGCCACTTTAGACACATTGAGCCGTGGCAGTTTATAAGCCAAGAAGCCACAATTAATCAAGTTTTAAATGCAACTGGCATGTCTTATTTACAACACTTTCAATTGAGTGCCTTTGGCATTTACGTTTAAAATTAATCCCAATATATATTGAGAATTTTTCTTTGCACATTTCAGCTGTGTTGCTGGAAGTTCCAAAATATGTGCCATGTGGGGCTGGGGATTTAGCTCAGCGGCAAAGCGCCTGCCTGGCAAGCGCAAGGTCGTGAGTTTGGTTCCTGGTACCAAAGAAAAACCAAAAAAATAAAAAATAAAAAAATAAAAATAAATAAAAACAAATACTTATTGAGCTGGGCATAGTGGTACATGCCTGTAATCCAAGTACTGGAGGGGGTGAGGCAGAAGGATCG
>NW_004955426.1:10214263-10215257 GCF_000276665.1 Chinchilla lanigera
GCGCAAGGTCGTGAGTTTGGTTCCTGGTACCAAAAAAAAAAAAAAAAAAAAAAAAAAAAAAAAAAAAAAAATGTGCCATGCACTTAATGGAAGTGGTCCAGCAACAGATGGCAAGGATTGATACTATAGCCCGGGATGTGGTGACCTTATAACCCAGTAAGAAAATATGGTACTGCTTCCTTCTGATTTCCCTCATAAGGCAGATCAGAAACTGCTGAAGTTGCAAGTTAGGGTTTCATCAATGACCGCTCTCAGAGCTGCTTCTTCAAAATCATATGTTGAAATTGTAATACTCAGTACCTCATCATATGACCATATTTAGAGATATGGTGCTTGACAAGGTCACTAGTTAAAACATGATTATTATAGTGATTCTTAATCCACAGTCACTGTCATATAAGCAGAGGAAATTAAGAGATCCACACAGGCAGGCAAGACCCTGTGGAGACAGAAAGAGATGACCATCAACAGCCAAGGACAATCCCCAGAAGAAATCAACTGCGCTGCCACCTCAGGCTTGGAATTCTTGGCCCCAGACCTCTAAGGCTTGTAAGAAAATTGCAATCTGCATTCGCTACTCTTGCCACCCTCACTAAAATTTTATAAATAAAGCAAATAATTTAGCATGCAGATAACTACTTGTTGAGAGATAAAGGAATAGAATTATATCACCGAAGGCCTTTTCTGAGGGCAGCTTACATTTTGTTCACTAACAGCAGGCCAGTAACAGGGCTCAATACTAGACTGAAAAGTCAACTGCTTCTGCCTTCCCTGTGCAACAAGACTAAGCACAGGCTCTTTGGTCAGAGTCTTAGCAGAGAACAGGCTGTGCCTCAGGCATTTCTCCAGAATCTGCCATTATGAAACATCAGCCAAGCCAGATGTGGTGGCACTCGCCTGTAATGCCAGCACTTGGGAGGCTGAGACAGGAGGATCATTGTGAGTTCAAGACCAGCCTGGGCTACAAGGTGAGGTCAAGGCCAGCCTGAACTGC
>NW_004955426.1:10216102-10329755 GCF_000276665.1 Chinchilla lanigera
TTTATCCAGTCCTCAGTGGATGGACATTTGGGTTGCTTCCACAGTTTAGCAATTACAAATTCTGCTGCTATGAACATGGGTACCCATATATAACTATAATATGATGTTTTCAGATCTGCTGGGAAAATACCCACAAGGGGAATAGCTGGAATGAATGGGACCTCTAGACCTAGTTTGCTGAGGAGTCTCCAAACAGATTTCCACATTGGTTTCACCGGTCTACATTCCCAATAGCAATGAAGAAGAATTCCTATTTCTCCAAAGCCTCTCCAGGATTTGATATTGGTTGGCCCATGAAATAATGCAAAGAAACACCTACTGGGATCTCATCCTACTAAAAAGTTTCTGCATATCTAAAGAAATCACCAGCAGAGTAAAAAGAAAATCCACAAAGTGGGAAAAAACTTTAGCTGACTGTCCCTCGGACAAAGGTGTTTCACGTAGCACATATAAAGAATTTAAAAACATCAGCTCCCCCAGATTCAAAGATCCAATCCAAAAATGGGCAGCTAAGATGAATACACACTTCTCAGATAAAGAAATACAAATGGCAAATAAATACATGAGAAAGTGTTCAACACCATTAGTCATTTAAGAAATGGAAATTAAAACAACATTGAGATTTCATCTCACCCCAGTAAGAATGGCTATCACCCTGCTTTTTAGAATCTGTGGCTGGTAGATACAGTCCTTTGTTTCCATTAACCAGAGACATCAGTTGCTGATTAATTTATAATAAAGCTTTTTATAAATCCCAATAATCCTGTGTTTCTAATACTGTAGATGCAATTTCTTCTTTTATTCCTAAATAAAGTCTATAGTCATTCCAGAATAAAATGTAAGTGCTCTTTTAACTGCATAGAGGTAGATATGTCAGTCCGTATATATCTTTAGGATTCTTAATTTTTTCCTATTATGGTATAGATCGTTCTAGAGATGCCAGGTAGATTTTGCTCTCCTGAAACAGCGCCATGAGGGGTTGTGCTAAAGAGAAACAACCACAATACTGATTAAAAATATTTTCTTTTTCTTTATCAATATCTAGTGTTCATGTTAATTCATTTGTGTGTGTGTCTGTGAATGTGTGTGTCTATAGAACTATCAAATCTATATTTAAACTTATTACTGTATCTGTCTATATCTTTCTGTGAGTCTGAAATTCCTATCCATCTATTTAGCCTGCTGGGTAGCAAGCTATCTATCTAAAAGTTGGTGTCATCTCAAACTCTTTATAGTTTTAAATTTAAAAGGTGTACTTTGCCCCCCAAAACATGAAAAGACAAATGTGTGCAAGAATTATTGTATGATTTGTTCTGTTATATCTTTTAGAGTTGTGTTTCAAATATTAAAAAGAAAATTACAACTAAGCAACTAAAATATTCCAAGCCTTGTGTACATTTCCCCCAAAGTAATCCTTAGACCAGCAAACCTATATCAATAAATTTTTATTTAAAGACTTTTAGTCGCTGAAAAGATCTTGTTTCACTGCCAACTTCACATGTGGACAGAGCACATAATGAGCAAAAATAAACCTTCCAGAAAGAAGGATTCAGGGGCCAGAGAGGACAATGAAAAATGTAACTCCTGCCAGAGACCAAATCCATCCACTAACAGATGGTCTAACAGGAGTGAACTGCACTGCCAGTGCAAGAAGGCTTCAATTCCTTCCTCAACTAATGACTGCCTTGTGCTCCTATTCTTTTTTCTGCATGCAGGTTTTGAAATGGTTTTACTCATTCATTACCTCAACACAATTGCACTGAATGTGTTAGGAACACATAAATTGAATTTTAATTCAACAAAGTAAAATTCTCAAATTAGAGCAGTACTTGCATGCAAGAGATTAAAATTGACTGCTGTGGTTTTATCACTACCATTATAACCAACAGAAACTATTGAAACTGTACTGATCTTTCAGTGACCCCACAATAGAAGAACTTTACTGTCCTAAAAAATGAACTTGTTTTAATCAGTTGTATGCAGGCTCTTGGAGTTATTCTTTCCTAACTAGAAAGCTCTGCTCCAATCTTCATTAGCATATTTGCAAAGTAAAACAATATACTTTCCTCCCATTCTAGCAAATAGATACTCATGTACTTCCTCCTTAGTGATCCATTGAATGGTGCTTTCACACAGCTTGAACTGACAGGTTAATAAACTTGGTTTGATAGTGTTGCTTGTTATTATTCTATTATGTGTTCTTTAAAAATTGCTGGAGACCTTTGTTCACAAGGTCGTGCTGCAATAAGGAGATACATCTTGGTCAGATGGAAGAGTGTGTGTATCAGATAAATATCTTGAATTTTGAGTGAAATGAGCTCATTGACTGGGACTGTAAGATTTTTCTCCCTATATGCGTAGTTTTTAATATGTGAAATATATCTAGCTATTAATTTTTAAAGAGAGGTTCTGCAGAAAACCTGATGTGATTTCTTCATTCCCTTAATGTTATTAGACTCAGATATTTTGCTATCCGTAAAACAAATATTTTAGATTCCCCTGGTGGGGATAACTTTGAAAAACAGCTGAACACTGGGATGTAAGTGGAGATCCATAGGTACATGCACCTTCCAGGGACATTCATTAAATCATATGTGGCAGGCCATTTTTTCTCTTTCTTCTTTTTTTTTTTTTTCCCAGTACTGGGGATCAAACTCATGACCCTGTGCTTACTGGGCAGGTGCTGTGCCACTGAGCTAAATCCCCAGCCCCTTTTCCATTTCTTCTTTATCTTGTACTTCCTGACTTTGACACAAAAGTTAGATGATGATGTTGGACTGAGCAAATAAGAGGTGGGAGAAGCTAAGAAGGAAGTCTATGTCTGCTGAAAGATTTATCGACTTTGGGCTTTATGGACTGGAGCATCATACTACATTTAACTTCTGTACATCTGGGTGTGAAAGAAATAAAATCACATTTGTGAAATATTTTATCTACGATCCTTGTTATTTATACTCAAAGCTAATCATAACTAATAGGTTTGTCCAACTAAGCTGTTGAATAAATAAGTTCTAGGGCAACATTTTAAACTTTTACTCATTCTCTGAGCAGCATTGGAAACATTATTTTTCTGTGCACAAAATTTATTCAATAGTACAGCCATAATTTGAAATATATAATTATATTAGTAACTGTTGCATAATATCTAAAACTTACAACATTTCTCCTCAGTCAGAACACATACATCACCACTATCTAAAACTCACTGTATCTATTCTTTATAGTAAGCTCACTTATGAAAATCTTTCTGGGAAATATTTTAGGTTTTAGTTTTTACAGCATGAATTTTATTATTTTATGACACCATTAAACTATAGTAATTTAATTTTTCGTGTTATATTTCTTTGACAGATTTTTTAGAAATATTTCACTATCCTAGTGAAAGTCATTGGTATCATTCATTGAGGTCTATTTCATGACAAATGCTATAATACCTCATTAGCTATTCAAGCTTAAGAATAAGTTCATAATAATGCATAAAACTGAATATTGATCTAAGAAATATTTTCAAGTTCTGTTCCCGAGTATCTATAAGGATGATACAATTCAAAAATAATTTTTACATGTATAATTCATGTGAAAATCTCAAGATGAGATAATCTGGATTAGAGTGTGCCTATATCCAATGAAAGTATCTTTATATGAGACACATGAGAAGATACATGGAAGCACAGAAGGAAAGACCACACGGAGATGGAAGCCAAGGTTTGAGTTATAGATCTACAAGCCAAGAGTATCGGGGTTACCTCAGCTACTTTTTGATAGAGACATGGAACAGATTCTTCTTCAGAGCCTCCAAAAAGAACCAGTTCTGATAAAATTTGATTCTGGATTTCTAGGCAATAGAATTTAGAGGAGAATAAATTTCTCTTATTTTACTGTTGCAATTTTTTCTTTACCTTCCTTATGGGTACATGTTTACTACACACAATACTGAAATTCATCTTGGGAATTAAATATATATCATTTGTCACCTTTAATTATTTTTATTTGACAATTTGTTAGGGTATCCCTAGGAAACTAACACTGATATTGTTCCCAACTTGTATGGTAGGTATTGTGGTAACAAATACAAATATTTTCACATCTCTTACCATACATAAAGTATTGTTTCTTGAGTCTCCCTAAATATCAAAATCCATGGAAACTCAACTTTTTCCAGTGGAGTGGAATAATATTTTCATATAGCCTTTACAATACTTATATATTTTAAAACACCAGTGTAGTAATTGTAATGGGTAATATAATGTAACAGTAAATAGTCTTACATAGGCATAGGCTGTCATCTTTTATTTAGAGAATAATGATAATAAAAATTCCATATATTTTCAGCACAGAAAACAACCATAAACTTAACTATATTGTAGCATTTCAAACAACCATGAATACCATGGAGCTCAGGTATATTGAGATGTAACTGTACTGACAAACGTAGAATTTGATTTCCATTTAAATAATGGGTAGAGGCTACCAGGATTAAAGAAATTCTCAGATTAGCTTGAAGAGATGATAGGTAGAAACATGGATAGTAATGATAATTCTGATGAAGGCTCAGAAGTAACTGAAAACCATAGGAGGAAAGCTTCTGTCCACTTAAGGAACACGTGACATTATAAACAGACACTGGTATAAAAATGACCATTAAACGTGCTTCTGATGAAGTCTCAGAAGAAAACAGGAGCATATTATTTTAAAGCTAGAGGCAGTGCTGTAATTTATATACTGCTAAAAATAAAACTTGATGGTTTGGGTTCCATTATTGGATGGAAAGCAAGATACACAGGTCATTAATATAAATATTTAGCTGATAATTTCCAAAGAAAACACACTTTGCTTTTTCCTCATTCCTTGATAGGAAAAAAATGAAGATGGTATGCTATGCAGGAAGAAACCAGAACTTGAAGATCTGGGACACCTGGCTTTATCTAAACTACAAAGATGCTAAAATTAGGAACTTCACTATTGGAAGGGGATGCTCTGGTAGGATTATAGGTACAGCAGAGAAATTTCTGTTGAACAGATCAGAAGTGTGATCCAAGGCTAGAGATAGGACCATTCTAGAAGTGCACAAATCTTTTTCTAACTCTGTGGACACACAAACACAGGAGACCTGAAAAATTTTTTTTGAATTTTACAGTAGCAGAAACACTGCTAGATGGAACTAAAAAGAAAATAAATAATACGGAAAGAAAAAAGGGTATTATATCTCTGGTATTAAAGACAGGAAATGGGTTTGAAGAATAATTCAGCATCAACTCTCAAATAAAGGAGAAATGGCTACAATGATTACAAATATGCTGAAGGCACAGACTCCAGAGCCAAAATTAGGGAAGGAATTATGGAATGCATTCTGTGGGACGAGAAGAAGACAAATCTAATGACATAGACTATCTCATTTACAGCCACTAAAGGAGTTAAAGAATACTTTACTGAATTTAATGAGTTAGTGGCAATTTATTACTGTATCATCAGGAAATTTACCCATGAGGTATTCACTCCACATATATGGGAAATGATGTGAAGTTTACATATCATCTGTTCATTTAAAAAAAGCTGATCATTAGTATAAAATTAACTTTTACAATTAAACATAACATAGCAAGATATATTTGACTATTTTCACATAGTAAAAATACCCACCTGATGTGTTGCTTTTAAGTGCATACTACTAGGGAACTGCATGATTGAAGAAATTTAAGAATGAAAGAAGAATTAGGATACTTTTTGAAAACATAAATTACAAAAGCAATTTTGTCAGATATATTTGGATATAATATCCCATGCGTTAACCAATTTTAAATCTTCTGAATCATAATCATAAAATGATATATATTTTCTAATTACACACTCTATATTACATGTAAATCATGCATTTTTTTGATTGAACAACTTTGTGGACTGGTAATCTAAATCTTTTAATTTGAATTATGGAAGTGCAGATCAGTAGTTTCCATAAACCCAATCGCACCAATCTAGGCTGGGATAAGAATTTGTTTTTTTTTTTTTTTTTTTTTTTTTTTTTTTTGGTTTTTCTCCGGTACCGGGAACCGAACTCATGACCTTGCACTTGCCAGGCAGGCGCTTTTGCCGCTGAGCTAAATCCCCAGCCCCGGGATAAGAATTTGATAAGACAAAAATTTCTGATTCTCTTTTTAGTTCTTACTTTTAGTATATTCTAAAATTACTATGAATTTCTTAGGCTACATAATACAGAGTTCACTTTAGAAATACAAAAGATACATACTTGGCATAGTACTTCTTGGTTCAGTTGGTCTTTCTAAGCAAGAAAACTGCCTTTTTTTCCTTTGTTCAGGTTATTATGTAAAATACATAGAAGCATAATTATAGAAGGACATTAATGTATAGAAAAATGTTCTTAAGTACTTGCTAAAATTATGTATTTGATTAAAATCTCTGTAGCAGCTATGCCTTTCTTACCAGGAAAATGAATCTCATGTATCAAGGTAATGGCTAGACCTTTAACATGATATATTGTACACTGAAATACCTGTCCAAATGAGATAGAAAAGAATAATTACAGAGGAAGTATGTGTTTGAGGAAACAACTTTTGCAATTAGAGGCACACATGTAAGGAATGCCGGTATTTGTTAGTTTGTTCTGTGTACTATTACTACTCAATAATGGTATTATAAAAATTAGAAGACATTACAAAACTTTGAATGTGAAAGTAAGGGTTTACTTGCTGGGTAACATTGTAAAGTCAACTATCTTTCATCATTTTATATTTTTTGTCAAAAGCATAACAGTAAATTTTCTTATAAGATGGAACAATTTAATTTCTCATGCTAATTTTTATATCATACTAGTTTCGTTGTTTACACCTCCTTAATAAATTGATGATAGCACTACACTCCATACTGAAAATATATTTTAAAATTTCCTTAAAATATCCAAGGCAATCTCATTTCTCTACAACATTAACTTAGCCTTTAAAAATTTTTGGTTGATACATCTTTATGAAATTTTGAAAATTCTCATGAATTACTAATTCAGAACCAAAGCAAAGGTGTCTAACTAAAATTCTTTCAGGGCATATATATAAACAAAATTTTAAAAAATCTCAAATCCTAGCCAGATTTCACTAAGATTAGGAAAAATGTACACAGAATACAAAGTAACATGTTTTGAGCAATACATTTATCTATAGTCAGTCAATGTAATTTAATATTGGCAGAAGGAATTTAAATGCATTGCACGGTTCACATTGGGAGATTATAAATTTCCAAACAATAGTACAGCCAATGCTGGAATGGCACTTTATCAATCAGCGTTCCCAAAACAAAACACTAAACATTCACAGTTTAAAGGGCAGGTTTAATTTCACTGTTTTCAGTTTTAAGTGTGTGATTAGCTCTCTCAGAGGCAGAAAGATCATGATAGAAAGGGCACGGTTGAAAAAAGCTGTTCACATCCTGGCAGTTAAGATGATCTGAAGACCAGATTTTTAAATAGAAGCAGACCCTTTTGCATCTGCAAGATCATGCCTGAATGAGTTCCAGATGTTTGCTGTTCTTTGTGACATTCAAACCAATTAACCTAATGATCAAGAGTAACCATCATATTCCACCTTTTGTCAAATCGTCACCAAAACACAGCTCCTCAACCCATATTTAACCTCTAAACATGGACAATGATACGTTATAATTATTACTAATGTGATGGAACTATCCTGCATACAACAGAAAATGCCCTAATTCCATCCTCCAGGTCTAAGTAATCCCAATATAAAGCCTCAGGGTAGACGCAAGGTACATCCTTAGCAATGAATTTAAAAAGCAATTACTGATTCCCAGTATCCAATGATACAGAATAAACTTTCTCATTCCAAAAGAGAGAAATAAGAGAATAGAAAAGAACAAGATGGAAGCAAGATCAAAACCCAGCAAGACAAACACTATGTCCTGGAAGTCCATGTCCATCATTTGGGGCACATGGCCATACCATGTGAACTCCAGAGGGCTTCAGGGGTGTATAAGCCAGGTTTCCCATCAATGAAAATAATGCCTGGCACTTAAAATTTAAAGAAGGAGAGGTGTAATTTAGATCATGATTTTGGAGGACTCAGTTTGTGGTTGGTTGACTTCGTGGACACATCATGTTTCAGGGCATGCATGACCAAAGATGCTTATTTCACAGTAGCTGGGAAGGCAAGCATGGAAACAATATCAGAGAGGATAGGATAGAGGGCGTGGTGACACACTCCTGTAATCTCAGGAATCAGGAGGTTGAGGCAGGAGGACCCTTGCAAGTTCAAGACCAGCCTGGGCCACAAAATGAGTTCAAGGCCAGCCCGAACTGCATAGGGAGACCCTGTCTCAAAAAGATAAAAAACAAAAACAAAAACAAACCATAGAGAGGATGGGATGGGGAACCTGCACAATACCCAAAATTATGGCTCTCTGACACAACAAGACACACCCAGAAAGAACTGTGTCCCACCAATGTCCCTGCTGGATCCCAAGTCAATTAAACCGACACAAGGACCACATCAAACTTCTTTTGAACTTTACACCCAAACACACCTCCTTAAACCATACTTAATCTACAAATCAATACAGGTCATGATTTTCCTTAATTGCTTATAACTGAAAACACAATTATCTCTTTCCCAAAGTGTCAACAGTTTCAGCATTTTTCAAAACTCCAAGATTAAATCTCTTCTGAGATTCAAGGCAAATTTTTAGCTCTAAGCCTCAGTAAAAATTTAAAAATAAATATGGAACCCCAAGATATAATGGCACAAGTAAGCATGCCCATTCTGAAAAAGAGGAAAGGGGAATATAAAAAATTAGACCAAAGCAAAGCCAGAGCCCAGCAGGGAAAATATTAAATACTGTACCTACATTCCCAGAATCCAGGGTACCTAAGGGTTGAGCTAAAATAAATCTTTCCTCCTTCCCGTTGTGGATGTCAGTATCATATCTCAGCAATGAGAATGCAACTAAGACACATATTCCTGCCAGTGTTTATTTTATCACAGACATAAAGCAATTGAATCAATCAGTTATGGGGTAAAATATCCAAAATGAGGAAATAAAATACCTCTGCAAATTTTTCTAAATTAGTTTTTTCAAGGTGTTCTTTACAGTAACAGTAAAGTGACCAATTTAGAGACTAAGAATAATAATATTCTCTCCACAAAAAGGCATCAGATTAAGGTAAACTAGTTATATCAATAAGAATGATCCAAAAATAGCCAGGTGTGGCAGTGCACACCTGTAATCCCAGCACTCTGGAGGCTGAGGTAGGAGGATTGTTTGGAATTCTAGACCAGCCTGGGCTACAAAGTGAGCTCGAAACCAGCCTGAATTGCATAGTGAGACCCTGTGTCAAAAAGACAAAAGTGAAAGAAAACAAAAATATATATTTGGAAATGTTTATGAATAAAACCTCCAAAATTAAAGAAACTGATAGCAGTCAAATATATGATAATATGGAGAAATAGTGTATCTCTTTCTTTGGGTTTGGTTTATTTAACAAATAAATTTTTGCAAGCAAACTAAACAAAACAAATTCAATACATTTGAAGGAATCTGTACCTATAACAAATATAAAATACATATAGGCATGAGTCCTGAGAAAAGTAAATTATTCACACAAGCTTATATTGGAAAGCAGAGGAGCATAATTGAAGATCACAAGTAGATTATGTGTCATACTTTTATTCATTCCTGACTATGGTGATTTATCCAACCCTAAGTAATGAGAAAATTAGAAACTTTGCTTTCATCCTATTTCTGTTTTTAGTGACTACTGCTAATAAAACCAATCCAATTTGGATATAGAAGTAGTATTTTTAGCAGTGCACATGTTATATCAACTACTGAATTGTGATTTCCCTTGAGGTCCACGGACCTCCAAAAATAATGCTAACTAATCACCCACCTTTTCTCTTCAGAGTACCTCCTCATAGGCATGTGGTACCTAAATATGAGTACCTCCTCATATTGTAGTGGGAGGTAATAATATAATGCATCGTGTTTCTTAAACTATAATCCTTAGTGGTCCTCTTGATTTCTTCTCCCATATCAATTAACACCAAGCCCTATTTTCTGTGTTCTTAGTAGCTTATCATGCACATACTTTTTTCCATCAATCTATCACTGTCATTTAGCACCATCACCAATACTAAGTTATCTTTACTAAGATACCTCCGAAGTCTAAGCTTTCATTCCTTATTATTTCTGTAGTTTGCATTAAGGATGACATTTCTGAATCCCAAACTGTTGAAATACTGCCTTATTCAAATCCTTTTTATCTTTCCTCAGACTGTTTGCCTGAGCCTCATATTTGTCATGATCTTTCCTATGTTTACCTGTGTGAAGTCAGACTTCACCCATTGTCAGCATCACACTGAAACAATTTGCATTTTATAACTAGGCTATTCACAACACTTTTGTTTGACTTTGCTCTTTATAATTCTCATCCTCTCATTTTATCATTTTTCTTCACATGTCAAAACTTGGGTTTGTCTTTTCTTTGTCACGCCTGCCTCTTCTCTATCTAGATTAGACTCCTCCTCTGTTTGGACTGTGTATCAGTCACACCTTCACACATGACATTTTTTATATGTATTCTTTTTTTTTTGTTTGTTTGTTTTTCTCCGGTACCGGGAACCGAACTCACGACCTTGCGCTTGCCAGGCAGGCACTTTGCCGCTGAGCTAAACCGCCAGCCCCTTATACGTATTCTTATCAATAAGAATAGTGTACGGAGTTTGCTTATTGCATTTTAGTCTCTTTACCAGATTGTGAGTATTTAGATGGCATATTTTAAGTTCTTGACTTCTGTAAAATCTGCAGATTCTTTTCTTTTTTTTTTTTTTTTTTTTTTTGTTTTTCTCCGGTACCGGGAACCGAATTCACGACCTTGAGCTTGCCAGGCAGGCGCTTTTGCCACTGAGCTAAATCCCCAGCCCCTACAGATTCTTTACATTTCAATCACTATCGTTTTTGTTTCTATAAATCTTAGTGTAATACCTTATGCAACTGGTGTTAACATTCCTACGGACCACAGAGAACACTGGCTTTAATAATTAGAAACAGATAAGCAAAACCCATAGCAGGATTACATGGTTTTCACTTTTAATTCTATTTATAAATCAGCTAAATTCATAAGATCAAGAAATTTCAAATATTTACTTTAAAGACAGTTTCCTTTGGAGTGGAAATTATTCAAATCAAAGACTCCACTACTGTACTAAGGACTCATCTAACACGCACACACACACACAAACACATACACACACAGCCCAAATAAGTGTCATGTTTTATTGGGCAGATTTTTAAAGTATTTGATCCCAGTGTAGGTCAACTATCACATATGCAAATTTCCACCTATGGAACTCATTTTCAAGACATTTTTTAGAATATCTGTCAGGCTTATGATAAGTAGCAACAGAAGTAAACTGAAAACTTTACTCACTGCCAAGTAGTTATTTAGGATCAAATTTTATATGAGTTACATACTCGAATACTATATATTACATATAGTATATTATGGATACTGCACATAATATATAGAATATATTTTATGAATTATATTTAAATATCATTTGTATGTACATTATGTGTAAAGATATTAATTCATTTAAGTCTGTTACAGCACAAATTGCTAAATGAAACTCAAAATCACTTAAAATAAAATGCATAGAAGTAGATCCTACCATATTCTGAAAAATCTGTTAAATTCTCACCAGTTCCACTGGTAGAAGATCTTCCACCTTCATTTCATTTTTCCTAAGCAATGGTCCAGTATCTTGTTTCCACTACATATTATTGTGAAGTTTTTACAATAAATAGTGATAAATTATCTCTGAATGTCTTTTATATACCAGTATTCCACATAAGCTTTATTGATTCACCTATCAGTAGAAGTTTTAAAAGCATGCTCTCTGCTAGAATATTTACAGTAATATTTTAAGGAAAAGTTCCAGAAAACTATCTTCATACATAATCCCTAAAATATATATCTCTAAGTATTCCCTGCAGATATCTCAAGGTTTCTTTTATACAATAAAAAACAGAGTAAAATTCTCATATAAATTCTCAAAGAGTTATAACACAGTCTTATAACTCTCAGTATCAAAAATTTCCACAGCAGCGAAACTTCTTTGGAACTCATAAAACTGCATTTTTCTGTTACTCTTAGAGATTATTTAATTTCATCAATGTTTTTAAGTCGGATTTTCTGAGACACACACTTGTACCCCAGGATGGTCCAAGATTTTCTTTGTATATATAAAGAATTCTATTAATTTATATGGACTTTTATAAAATCTAAAGCATTCTAATATACATGAGAAAATACAGACAATGATATTCTTATTCCTTGTGCTTCTCCAATTTAAATCTGACTGGCAAATAACCTACTTTTTTAAAGTTAAGGATATCACTTACTCTTTGGTTTGTAATAATGTATTTCACTGATTTGAGAAAATATGGCATAATATGAGAATCCAGCCTCTCGTCATAATAATCCACAGTAATGGCAAAATATAACCTTCAGCATCTTTAATAATGGTAAGGTGTTTTCTATATCATGATTGAAAACTAAACTGTTGGTTCTACTGAATGTTTCTTCTACAAAGTTAATATTATCCCAGAGATGCCTGTGACATTGAAACAGAGTGAGCAGAGTTAGCTTTTAGAGAGGAGGACAAGCAAATGCTTAAATCACATTCCCACAGGACTGCAGTGACCATCTGGACACTGGCGTTATTAAAGGTTTTGAAGTTGGCTATGATAATTCTAGGGGGTCCTGGCATGGTCAATTACTGTTATTTTTTTCACAGCTGCAAGTTCAATGCTTAGATTAATGGCTAGTGTATAGAAAACTATAAGTGTAAACTATGATTATTCCTATATGACATTATGATACTAATAATATAAATCATTATTCTTTTTAAAATTTATGCAATTGTCTGAAATAAATGATTTCATTTGAAATAGCAATACCAAATGGGGAAAAGAAAACTGAGGATAATTCTTGAAAACATAATATTAGACTTGGCGTGGTGATAATTGAACAACATGCTTGCCACTCAAAATAAATTTGATATGTTAGATTTTATGCACCCTAATTCTGAGACAGAGAGAGAGAGAAAGAGAGAGAGAGTCAGAGACAGATAAAGAGAGATTCAGAGAGAGACAGAGAGAGAGAGAGAGAGAGAGAGAGAGAGAGAGAGAGAGAGAGTGCTGACCTAAAGAAGGGTGCAGGAATAGCAGCATAAGAGGTACTAGATTTGAACACGCCACCTGTATCTATTTTTACAGATGTAGAAAAAATGAGAAAACTAGAACAGCTAAAATAGAATAAAAAATGAGTTTAGTATATGGAAAAGAAATCTGAAGAGCAAAGGGCGATATCCCCTGAATGAAGGCACTATTAGTGGAAGTCCTCATATCCCTTATTGTGAAGTAAGATCTAGGTGCTAAGTAGAAGAAATTTACAATCAGAAATATAAGATGCCTCACAGAAAACAAGATATAAATGAAGAAAACGAAATATTGAATTGATTTTTTGAATTAACGATCATTTATAATTATATGTACATATTCTTCTAAATTAATAATATTTATAACAGAAATGTAAAATTACATATATTTCTCATTTCAGTTAGATAATTCCTAAGATAATATAGGAAAAAAAATAAAAAACTAAGTCATCACAAAATATACCCTTGTTCTTTTCTTTTTCTTTTTATGATGGATACCTATAATTTATTAAAACATAATGTTATGCATTAAATCAGAAAAAAAGTGGTTTGGATAATTGTCATATCCTGTATACACTGATAGAAATTTATTTTTAAATTGCATACTTTGAAAATAGCAGTATGCATATTAAAACTATGGATCTAAGTGAACACTGGTACAAGTTTAGGTATACTTTAAACTATATGTTACAAGTTCACTTCATATTTTGTATATTTGCATTGATTTGTAATTACCATATCTATGATTATTTAGTAAACACCTTCCCTGAAAATGACAAAATGAATAATAGATTTATGAAGATTTAGCACTCTGTAGGTAGAATTTAGAAATAAATTGTCTAGTTCCTTTCTTAGGTTTTGTAAATTACCTTTGAAAGGATTCTATTATTTCTTGGATTATCAAAACGCAAATTTCCTAGGAAGATGAGGCCATTGCATAATATGTTTTTATTGTAAAATACATATTGGAAATTATAGTTTATAATGTACAGAATATTCTTATGAAAACAAATTTATGATTCTACCAAAAAGCTATTACAATAAGTTTAAAATGGGTAAAATATATTTATATTATAAAATTTTCAATATTAATGAATTAACTATAATGGTTGATAAACCATATTCCAGTACTTGTACATTACCCCTTGCAAATTCATGAAAAAGATACAGATCGTTATACTAATTTTATGCATTATAAACAGTTTCAGATAGTTCACATGATTAGTAAATATATATAAATTAGTACATATAAAGAAATATTTCTCTCATTCCATGGTATCTGCATATCTTCCCGGTGAATACCACCACATGTTTTCGTCAGAAGTCAAACTTCTTGGAGGTATTTTTGTCAGCATTATTTACAATCAAAAGATTAGTGTAAGTATACTTATGTATTATTTCTATCCAGAAGACAATTTTAAGAATACATAAGACCTTAGTGCTTACAATAATATAATTGATTAACTTCTATTATTGAGCAGTATTTATTTTTAAAGTTATACATCTTTGAACTAACATTCTGTTTCTATATGTTGGAAATTCAGACAAATAATACTCAGTTGAAGTTACACTTTATGCAACAGACCTAGTTGTCATGCAGCTTTCTTGAAAAATAATGACTTTAAGAACAGGGTTATGTGAATTTTCATAAGGACTCCAAGGGCCACTTTACCAAACTATCCAGTGAAATGAAGCCTGCATGAAGATTATTTGGATACTGATCAAAGGTATTTTATCAATTAAAATGCTTTGCTGTTATTTGTTCAGAATATTCAACAGAATATTGTTCGAAATATTCAACTTATTCTTGAGATGAATGACAGTAAATGTACAGGTTAATAAGTTTTAAAATACAGTCTAAAGGCTTTTAAAATTTCTTTTTAAATTATATGTGAAAACATAAAAAGTGATGTTCTTACTGGTGCACAATATAACATTTCAATGCAACTATATAATGCACAATCAGATTAAATATACACATGCCCTCATTTATCATTTCTTCATGGTGAAAACTTTAAAAGTCTTTCCTCCCAGACTTTTGAAATATACAGTACATTGTTCTATAGTTAGAAGTGATTACTTCTGCCTAACTAGAACTAGGCATCCAGGGGCCGAGATGTAGCTCAGCAGTACAGTGCCTGCCTGATAAGCACAAGGGCTTGAGTTCCATTCCCAGTATCAAGAAAATTTAAAAAAATAACTAGGCATCAGTCCATCAACTCACTGCATCCCTATTTCCAGTTCTCTCCGAGTTCAAAACTACAGTTGTTTTTAATTCAAAGTGTCTTTCTTCAGCCTCATAGGTAGACAGACACAAACTCTGTAATTTACATCATCAGGAGCTGGGGATTTAGCTAAGCGGCAAAGCGCCTGCCTGGCAAGGGCAAGGTTGTAAGTTCCATTCCTGATACTGGAAGAAAAACAAAACAAAACAAAAAAGTAATTCATATCATCATTCAAGAAATGGATTTATTCCCTTGAGATTCTACCATTCATAAAAATCAGCTAGTTTTTAATACTCTAATTCCATAGTGGTAAAAGTACATTGCTGTGTATTAAAATGAATATTGATCATCATATTCATATAATATTACTATTAAAAAGAGCTCTGAAGTACAGAGCTCAGATTATATTGGTGCAGTACAAATTCATAATTTGGAATTAAAATTGCATTGCAAGTCAGAAATAGCTGCACACTGTCTAATTTTATAAGATTACTGAAGGTTAACTATTACAGCTATTCATTGCACTATATTATTACAGCTCACTTTTATTTCTAGTATATTTACAAAAGCAAATTTGTGTTACTTTGTATTAAAATAAATATGTCTGCATAATATTTGTATTAAAGTAAATATCCTTAAGAAATGTAATAATTATTAAATGATATTGATATGTACATATATTTTATTCATAGAAATTGTTCTGAATACAATTATAGTAAATAAAACAATTTTCTGAATTAAAAAGCTACTTCAAAATATAAGCAAAAATCTGTATTTACATGACCATAGTCATTAAAGTATGAGTGACATTGTTTATAAGTAAAATTATATAGAAAAGATTTCATTATATACTGTATTAATCTTTCAGCAGTAAACTGTGATATAAGTAAATCAAAGAAAAGCCATTTTTAGAAAATACTTCACGATGAGTGTGAGAAACATATGCCTATTTTTAGTACATAATATTAACCATAAAAATCATCATAATTTCAATCCTTTCTCTTAAGGGCGAATGAAGTAAATTTCTCTGTCAAAGGACAATGTTTGTCAATGTTTTTTCTGCCTATATTCTTTATTCCCCATTACAGGATTTTGGTTCTGCCTTTAATCCAAAGTATGTTATACTTCAAATATAAAATGCTCAGTGGTTTCTATCATTAAAATAACCCTCCTTTGAGCCTACGCTTCTATGAATATCAATCAGCTAACATTTAACCATTGTGTTTCATCACTAACAACTTTTCTACGATGACAAGTTCATCACTGTTAATTTTTCTTAATAAAATTTTATGAAGACTTTAAGTATAAATATTATGAAAATTTAGGAAACTTCCACACACACATGCAGCTTTCACTGGTGATACTACATACATCACATACTGTGTACCATTCCCACATTCTAGTAATCACTCTTGTACTTTCAGGTAGAGTTTTAAAAATAATTTTCTACACGTAAGAGAGAATGTATCTCTTGGCGTACCTGCTCCTCTGAGTCTTGCTCATTTCACTTAACATAATGTCCTCTAGCTCTAACAATTTTGCTACAAATGACAGAACTTCATTTTATGACCCCATAATACTTCATTTTGCTTATAGATCACATTTCTTTACCCATTCATTTGTTAATAGGCATGTGGCTGAGTCCATTTGTTAGTGTAAGTAATACCACAATAAATATGGGCATGCAAACATCTCCTTCATATCTTGACTTATATATTCCCATGTGATGGAGAGTTGGATCATATAGAGTAATGGTTAATGTGACAGATTGCATGCCTCGAGAGATGCCTAGGACACTAGTGAAGCATTCTTGAATGTGAATGTGTCGGTCGTGGGCACATAACCTTTGTGACTGGTCCTGGTCCCTTGCCCTGTGCTCTGCTTCCAGAATGCCAAGGTTGACCATGCGATGTCTCTATATGTAGTCAGCCCATTGCATTCTCTCAGTGTGTGCCAGAAGAAACTTTTTTGTCAGGAACATGTGGGTGATTAGCATTTTTTCACAGCAACAAAAAGCTGATCAATATATCAGGAAACTCTGTTTTTAGTGAATCTCCATACAGTTCTCCAAGTTGCCTGTGCTGTACTAGTTTATTTTCTTACTAAAATTCATGAGGTCTTTTTCCTAACAACTTTGCCAGTGATGTTTTGTTTCGTTTTGTTTTGGTTTTTTATTATTACCATCCTAAGTGGGGTAAGAAGTTATTTCAATGTAATTTTTATTTGCATTTTCCTTGTCGCTAAAGATATTAAGCATTTTATCAATTTAGCAGTCGTTTTATTTCTATTTTGACAAATCTATTCAAATCTGTACCATTCTTAATTGGTATAATTTTACATTGATTTTTAGGTATTTTTACATTTAGGATATTAAGTCTCTGTCTGACATATATCTGGAACAGATTTGCTCGTATTTTATGCTTCTCATTGTTTCCTTTGATTCGCATTAGACGTCTGCTTTGATTTAATTATATTGGTCAATTTCTTGCTGTTTTATGTGCTTCTGGACTCCTGCCTAAAAGAAATCACTGTGCCAAAATCTTGAAACATTTCCCTCATGTTTCTAATAGTGTACGTGCCCTCTCCTGAGGTCCTTGAAACATTCTGAGTAGAATTTTTCAAAGTGTGAGAGATGAGGTCAAGTTTTATTCTTCAACAGGTGAAATATCCACCTTTCCCAGTGTTGTTTTTTGAAGAGGCTGGCCTTCTCCAATAAGTTTTGGAAACTTTGTCAAAAATCAGTGGCTTATTAGGGGCTGGGGATTTAGCTCAGCAGTAAAAGCGCCTGCCTGGCAAGCGCAAGGCCGTGAGTTCGGTTCCCGGTGCTGGAGAAAAAAAACAAAAACAAAAACAAACAAACAAACAAAAAATCAGTGGCTTATTGATGAGCGGGCTTATTTCTGGATTCCCTAATGTGTTCTATTGGTTTACGAATCTGCTCTTCTTCCTGTATCACACTCTTTTGCTTATTTTGGATCCATTGTATGTCTTGCAATTAGGTATTGCTGTGCTGTCAACTTTATCCCTTTTGCACAAAATTACTCTGTCTGTTCATGGGCTTTCATATTGAGACTTCCAATAAATTTTATAATTCTTTTTTCTAGCCTCTTGAAGACTATCTTTAGATCTTTTTATTTTTTGTTTTGGTTTTTTTCCAGTACCGGGAATCGAACTCATGACCTTTCTCTTGCCAGGCAGGCGCTGTGCTGCTGAGCTATCTCCCCATCCCTATTCTTAGATTTTGATGAAGATTGCATTGAGTCTGTAGATCACATTAGATATTATGTGCATTTTAACTACACTAATTCTTCCAGCCCATGAAAATGGCAGGTCTTTCCATTTGTCCTGTCTTTTTCAAATTATTTTGTCAGTGTTTTATACTGTTCATTGAAGATTTATTCCATTTTGCTAAGTTTATCCATAGGTAATATGTTGATTAATTTATTCTTGTGGCTGTTATGAATAGGAATGCTTTTAAGATTTGTTTCTTAGCAAATTGATTATTGGAATACAGAAAATCTGCTGATTGTTCTAAGATTATTTTGCAACTGAAAAACTTTCAGTTTTTCCCTATGCAAAGACAGGTGGTGATTGCCCTAACAGTTCTTGTTCAACATATTACTAGAATTTTAGCGAGAATAATTAGGGGGAAAAAAAAGGCTTATACACAGAAAAGGAGGAAGACAAATTATCCATGTTTATAAATGTTATGACCCTATACATATTAAATCCTAAAGACTAACCAGAATATTATTGAAACAGATCCATTAAGGTAAACAGGGTGCAAAGTTTCCTTATTTTTTAAAAATATTTGCGGTTGCTTTGTTAGAACTGATAAATCTATTTCAACTTGGCAGGGTGCAAAATCTTGCTTTTTAAAATATTTAATTGCTTACTTTTGTGTAATGCATGTATCCATATGTGGTTACATTGAGAAAATCTGAGGTTAGAGATCTGTATTTTCAAATGACTAAAAATTGAATGAAATTTGTTAGTTGAAGGGAAAAATGTATCCCAAGAGTTTGCAATGCGCGTAAATCTGGAGAACAAACTTTTGGGACCAAATGGAGTAGAATTTAAGAACAAAGGCAGAGACATTGATTAAGGATAATTAGAAAAACTAGGACAGATTGTTTTGAAGGATACTGAAAGGTCCAGGGAACAAGGGAAACAGCGACCAGAAACCTAAAATCTTACCAAAAGATGAAGAATGATTATGTAAACATGAAGGCTATGAGTGACTTTGTTATCAAAGTTCACAGTGGAAGAGTAATGGTTGAAATAATATTTTAATGCTCTGAAAAATGAGTAGTTGGGCAGTAAACATAATATTTTCATGTTTACATTTTTAAAAATTTGCTTGTGATAGAAAGTTGCAGAAAAATGGCTATGTTATAGAGGCTTCAGGCAAAGTTGTGTTTGGAAGTAATAGCATTTCTTTACATTAGCATAACATATATACACATATAAATGCACAGAGGGAGTACAGCCACATTACATTATCAATGATTCAGTATTTTAAATAGGTTTTTCTTAGTTACTTCTCAGCCTGTCATTTTTCCTCAGCGTTTTTGTTATGATAGAGTTACTATTTTTAATATGTAATTCCAATAGAATCAAAATTTTCTCTTCTACATACTATATGTTCAAGCCTCTTTCCTTTGTACATTACTATTACTTTATATTTCAGTCCACAAAATTTATTTAAATAATATTTTCTTAAGTTTAGTGATTAATTATATTTATTTTCAAAAGTCAAACAAAAGTTTACACTCAGATGATTTTTGTATGATTTATGTGTATATCTATGTGAACACACTTCACATTTATAATTGTATCCTTTTGTTTCAAACTGAAAATATATAATCTCAGTCTAGGGGAAAGAATACTTAGAATTGAAACATAATTAATGCCTTTGATTAAAGTGTAATCAAATGCACATTTAAATAATCAATGCAGATAGTTAATATAATAGTGTATTAGTCAGTTTTTCCATTACTAGGATATAAGAACTAATATCCACAGTTTAAGAGAGGAGAGGTTTAATGTGGCTCCGTTTGACAGGATTCATTTCAAATCTGTAGGATCCAAGGCATAAGCATCAAGGCAGAAAATCCTTGCTCTATAAAGGTCTTAATAGAGGTCTAAAAGCTGAATGAAATAACAGACTCAAAGAGAAATGAGGAAAGTGACCAGTCATCGTATCCGAAGTTACCCCTCCCTGACCCACCTAGACATGCCCAGAAGCGTCCTCCATCAACCTCTGGATGGTTCCTAAGTCAATTAAATTGGCACAATCACACTTCACTATCTATGGGGATAAATGAAAGCATTTGATCAGTTTTATCTTTATTTGGCTGTTAGAAAACATCAAATTTTGTTTCAGATGTATAGTATTAACTTGTAATCACTTACTACCTTAATGATAGAAGGATCTCACATATTCAAACTCTTACAATACTATAACAATGCTGTTTGAATAGATTATCCAGTTTAATACAACAAAATTAAATTCTTTTTTCCACTAGAAATTTCTCATGTTATGTCCCACATTTCTACATTAAATTTGACATTCAATAATAGAATGTTTCAAGAGTAAAGAGGTTTTAGGAAGTTAAAATATTATTTAGGTAAGAATAGAATGTAAAAGTTTCAGGCATTATTTTTTCCTGTTTTCATGAAAAATTTCTAAACATTACAGTTATTCCCGGTAATTTAGATACTTGAGATTAACAGCCTTTCTAAGGTCTTTTAATTAACTCCCTGGTTCATTAAATAAACAAAAATGACATAGAATATTAATTTTCATAACATTAATATTCCAACCACTATTGCTGAATTTCAACCACTATATTTCTGAAGTGAAAGGGAATCCTTCAATTACTTCTAGCATTTTATAACAATCAAATAGGTAAAGTTCCAATTTATATGCATATATACATTTCTGAAAACATTTTGAATAGAAGTAAAAAGTGAAAATAACTTTTAGGATAGTGTTTTGAAATAATTTCTGAGTTAATTAAAATTTTAACAAATAAAATTGACAACAGTACATAGAAACTTCTAATCAAAATTGTGTGTTTGGCAACCAATAAATTGTTTAGGAAACATACCCTACATGACTTCCTCTTTTACTAAAATAATTATCAGCAGACATACAAGAAAGGTAAAATATAATAACTGAAAATCTATTGCAAACATAATATTGTCTTTTAGAATATGAAAATTAGGATAAAACACTATAAAATAATAGCCAATAAAAAAGGTTTAGATCTCCTAGGTCTTCTCTAGCAGGTGCAGTACAGACATAAAAATACGTGCAAGAGAGAAAAGACTGACAGTATTTTTTAAAAACTCACATATTTATGGGAAGTGATTCATGAATTTTAGAAAGAATAATCTACATACAAAATTAAAGAATAATTATGAGAATACTAGGTTCAGTCTTATCTTTGACTTATGGTATTTGGCAAAAATATCCAAAAATTCCTTGTCTTTCTGTATCTATATGTCCTTCTGTGAGACTATGCTTTATGTTATGACTTGGTCCAGTCACGTGGTGTGCTTTGATTGATCACATTGTACCCTTTAAGTATGTCCAATTATTGCATGTCAATTAAAAAGAAAACTCTTAACAGTTTTTCTCCTTAAAAAAAGATGTCCATAACAATGACAGTACATAAGCTTGAAAACGGCTTACACAATGGGTTTTTTCCCTCTTTCTTGCTATTCTGGGATTTCTGCTAATACTAAAATGTGCAGAAGCCAAGGCTGGCCCCCTGGCATATGGGAGACAAATGGCTCAGTCTCTTCCTTTAGAAATAGGCTGCTCCACTGAGCATTAGTAGGTCACAGACAGTTGAGTAAACTCAGTTCAGACAGGCTGAGTACAGGTTACTAAGGGAAACATTAAAATATGCAAAATTATTTGCCTCGAAACTAAACCTCATTGACATAAAAAATAGTTCTACTAGTGAGGTGCTTCTTTAGTAATATCCTAAAACATTTGGCACTGGCTTTTGAATCAGGCTTTGATTGGCAAAGCAAACAAATCAAGAGAACTGCTAACAAAGATTTGATAACACCCAAAACAAAATAAAACACAACAAAAGTATTCAAACTAAAATAAGTTGAGGTAAAAAAAACCCAAGGAAATAAACTGCTACAGCAAATGTGATAAGTTTTGACCCATGCTATATTTGTAAAACATGCTAAAACTGGTCCTGTTATAAGTCAAAAAATAGTAAGTATAGAGATTAAGTATATGCAGGTCTTTGCAAAAGAATTTCCCAGAATATTACAAAAGTGCCAATGGATATCTATAAGGTCTGTGTGATAAAGAGAATGATGAGTTATTGGAATGGGCTGAAAATATAATCTCCTTCTCAATTCCCATGTTTCAAATCAGAAAGAAAGTAGGAGTACTCTTAAGAATGAAAAGTAAATGAAAAATGTGTCTGCAATATAGTTGCTGAAGCCGCACAAGATTGAAGACAGTGACTAGCAGAAACTCTCAGCTAATCAAAAAATTGTTGAAGTTGTTCTCTGTATAACTTTGTCATCCAAAGAAATTTGCCTTTAAGTGAATTGTTTACATCATAGATTGGACACAAACAGGAAATGTACGAAGCTTTTAGAAGAGTTGTTCTGCCCCCTCAGCCTGAAATGTGTTATGACAGATCAACAGTACAAATCTCTGGTTTTATCTCTTGATCCTTCCTTGGTAGTCATGATTAGAAAGCTCCAGTTACAACTTCAGCCAATTCTTAATGAAAATAGTTTTCTGAAAGGGAAAAGCCATAGGCTAAAGAAAACAATGCATTGCATCTGAGGTTCTCAAACATATTGGTCTCAAGAACTCTTTAATCTTATAAAAATTACACAAACTCAGGTTAGGGATTTAGCTTAGTGGCATAGCACTTGACCGGTAAGTGTGAGGTCCTGAGTTTGACTCCTGTTATCCCCCATAAAATTACTCAAACTTCAGATAGCCTTTCTTTATATCTCTTATTATATACCAAGTAGATATTAAAAGTATAAATTAAAATATAAATATATTTAAAATAATAACCCTACCAGTGACCACCTCACATACTTTATGAAAACTATTTTTTCCTAAACAAAATTTTAGTGAACAGTGGCATTGTTTTATATTTTGCAATAGATAGATAAAGAGAGTTTTCTGTTTGACAGTTTTTATGTGCTGGACTCAGGTCAAGCACTTTGTCAGTATTATAATATGAACAGAGGAAGGAAACAAGACAGAGAAAAGTAGAGAGCTTGGAAGTCCAACAGGCAGGCGACTAGTTTAGTAGTCAGTGAGTCTTGATTTTGAGTGTGCCCATATCAGTTTTAATGAAATTCCCTGTTAAGCCGGGAGAATGTCTTCCTTTAAAAATATGTTGATGAGGCTCATTACCTCCAATCAAAATCACATGTTCTTCAAGACTTCGGAATGCTCACTTCAACCTTACACCATTTTTTGCACATTACATCCTGATTGAAACTCAATTAGGAGCTATCGTCTCACCAATCCTCATGTGAAACATCTTTGGTATAATTTCTGAAGTAACTGCTTTACTTCTCATCCCCAAACTCCCTGTCAGTCAAAATCCCACACTTTTTAAAAAATCTGCTCTAAAGTCTCTTCTGTGCAAGAGTTTCTTGCAAAAAATTATTTTGCCTATCATTCCTTTTGCACATTTTTCTATGATGCTTATGAATTTAATATTCCTGTCCATTTCTCCTGGCAGCAACATTTGCTCTTTCCATTATAGCACATGCATAACTTGTATTGTGACCCGGGAAATCTACAGAGACTTAGTACGAATTTACTACATCATTGTGATGAAACATTTCCTGGAGAGATTATGTTTTCTGAAGAACAGTTAATCACATTGTGATCGAGTCATCTTTCTGATTTTGTCTAATTATACATTGAGCTCTTATGACAAATTTCACTGTTACTAGGTAGTTGGTCCTTAATATCCTTAACGCTAAAACAAGAGGTCCTGCATAACTAACTGGCTGTGTAAAGACGTGGCAATGTCACGTGAAGGATGAAGAGTGTGCTACTAACATTGATGGTAAAATAATGGAAGAAACTAAAAAGAACAGTGTAAAGATACTTTAAAAATTATCTAGGACATGAGGCTAAGGATATACCTGAGTGGCACAGCGTCCACCTGACAAATGTGAGGTCCTGAGTTTAATTCCCTATACCAAAAATTAATGAACAAATATATAAAGACGTTATCAAAACAGAATTTTTCCATCTCCTAGCTCATAGTCTTAAGACCTGCTTACTACTTAGGAAAATACCTTAAATACTTGCGGTTCCACTGAAAGAAGGATTCTCTGCTCATTTGTTACAAGTAATTGCCCACTGACATCATATACTATGTGCATGCTACTTAAATGATACATTTAGGTATTCAAATACATAGTGCCTTCCAGAAATGATGGAGATCACCTGAACCATGTGAGCCCAAGAACAACAGGCCATGTGACAAATAAAAATATTCAGTGATGAACCTCTTAAGTAATGTGAAGCAGGGCACTAGCGACTACATGTGCACAAGGAGGAGGAAAGATATATAGATGTAGTTATAGATATACATATAGATTTATATAGATATAGATATCTCACCTATAACTATTCATAGTTTGGAAAACTAGTAGAAATTGGTGGGTTAAGGTAGAAAAAATCATGTTACTAATCCACATTTCTTTACCTATCATTTTTTTTTCTATTTTCTTCACTATTCTTTTCCTCCCTGATTGCTGAGGTTATTGAATAACAACTATAAAATTGTACTGGTTTCTCCTCTTATCTTCCGTGGTATATGTTAAGTTATAAGTCTACTCTAACTAATAGTTACTAAGCAATTGGGAATTTATTACTGAAATAAGTAGCTATTACACTGGAGATATTAACAGATTGAATTGCTTATGAATGTATACAACAGAGCAGCCAGCAATGATTTGGTTTTGTTCTTATTATCTGCCAAGATGCTAAAATTGAAAATATTTTTGTTAGCAAGTTATTCATTTCCAACTTCCCGTAGGTTAAATATTCTTCAGAGATTTCTTTGTAATAGGCTGTTGATTTTATTCCAATCAAGTGAGAGAGTGAAATTTAAATATTTATCAGGCACCCCGCAATATGATGTGTTTATAAGGTTTTACATGACCATGTAACATTGACAGGCATGGTGGTATATGTCTGCAATTCCAACACTCTGGAAGCTGAGGAAGGATTGTGAATTTGAGCCCACCCTGAGCAACATAGCAACTGAGGAAGACACTTTCTCTAAATAAGTAAACAACAAAGAATAATTGAATCAATTTACACTGAAATGTAGCCATGAACATGAAGTGGCACAAACAAATCATGTCAGATAAATTATTTGGTTTATGATTTATGCAAAAGTTGGTTACTTATCAGTAAGTATGTATTCATTTTAAGATAATATTTTAGAAGTTCTGCAAACACATACATATACATATGTATATGATTTTGTTTCAAAGAAATAGAGACAGGCAAAAGTATAAAAAATATTGATCTTCTTTTATTTTAAGAAATAAAAAAAGGAAAACATTGAACAAACAGACATCCATTTACAAAATAGCATAAGAAAATACAAACAAAACAGAGTCACAGAAAAAGCTGCTGGAAATTAACAGTGGTTGTTGTATTACTTATTGATATCTTCAAAGTGGTTTCTCAAGAAAACAGAGACATACATGAGTGATCAAACAAGTAATCATTAACTGTTCCTTTCTGTAGAGGAATAGAAAACAGTAGTACAACTATGTTAGCTATCCTGTATATACATACTTACATAATTCCCCTTCTTTCCCTTCTCTTTTCCCACACCTCAGGTGCCCCTTTACTTTTGAGCATTTTCCTTTCATTTCACAATGTCTGTCTTACTTCCTAGTTTTTATTCACTCTTTCAGGTCTTACATTAGTGAGACAATATGATTTTTACACATGCAGGTCTGATTTATTTCACTTATGAGTATAGTCTCCAGTTGTGACCATTTACCTATAAAAGCCTTGAGTTTATCTTTTTTTATAGCTGAGTAATATTCCATTATATAAAAGTACTACAATTTTTTTATCCAGTCCTCAGTGCATGGACATTTGGGTTGCTTCCACAGTTTAGAAATTACAAATCGCACTGAACATGGGTGCACATATACCGCTCTGATATGATGTTTTCAGATCTTCTGGGAGAATATCCAGAAGGGGAGTACCTGGCTTGAATGGAACATCTAAACCTAGTTCGCTGAGGAATCTCCAGACTGATTTGCATAGTGGTTTCACCAGTCTGCATTCCCGCCAGCAGTGGAGAAGAGTTCCTATTTCTCCGTAGCCTTTTCAGCATTTATTATTGGTTGATTTCTTAATGCTAGTCATTCTTACTGTAGTGAGATGAAATCTCTGTATTGTTTTAATTTGCATTTCTTGAATGACTAATGATGTTGAACATTTACTCATGTATTTATTTGCCATTTGTATTTCTTTATCTGAGAACTGTATGTTCATCTCAGCTGCCCATTTTTGGATTGGGTCTTTGAATTTGGAGGGGCTGATATTTTTTAATTCTTTACATGTTCTAGACCTTTGTCTGAGGGACAGTCAACTAAAATTTTTTCCAAGTTTGAGGGTTTTCCTTTTACTTTGTTAGCAATTTCCTTAGATGTGCAGAAACTTCTCAGTAGGATGAGATCCCAGTTGTTGATTCTTTCAAGTATTTCACATGTAGTTTGGTTTTTGTTCATAAACTCTCTGCCTACCCCTATGTCTTCAAGATTTTTACCTACTTTCTCTTCCAATAGGTTCAGTGTTTCCATTTAAATATTGACGTCTGTGATCCCTTTTGACTTGAGTATGGTGCATGGTGATAGACGAGTTTATTTTCAGTCTTTGGCAGGTGGCAAGCCAATTTTTCCAACACCATTTATTAAAGAGGCTATCGGTCTGCCAGTGAGTTTGTTTGGCCACTTCATCAAAGGTTAGGTGGCTGATTGTGTTTGCGGTTGTGTCTGTGTCTTCCAATCTGTTCCACTGATCTTCTGGTTGGTTTTTTAGCCAGTACCATGTTGATTTTATTATAGTGGCTTTGTAGTATAATTTCAGGTCAGGGATTGTGATTCCACCTGACTTTTCTTTATTGCCCAGGATTGCTTTGGTTTTTCTGGGTCTCTTCTGGTTCCAGATGAATTTAAGAAATGTTTTCTCGAGATCTGTGAGGTATGCTAATTGTAGTTTAATGGGAATTGCATTGAATCTGTACAACAACTTTGGTAGTATGGCCATTTTCACAACGTTGGTTCTTCCTATCCATGAGCAAGGAATGTTTTTGCATTTTTTGAAATCCTCTTTGATCTCTTTTTTCAGAGTACTGTAGTTTTCATTGGATGGATTTTTCACTTCTTTGGTTAGATTGATTCCTAAATATTTCAATTTTTGAGGTGCTATTGTGAATGGTATGGTTTCCTTAATTTCTCTCTCAGTCTATTTGCTGTTTTTGTATAGGAATGCTATTGATTTTTGCATGTTGACTTTGTATCCAGCTACACTGCTGAATTGGTTGATTAATTCAAGGAGTCTTCTTGTAGTGTTTTTGGGGTCTTCCATGTAATGTATCATGTCATTTGCAAATAGTGGTAGTTTTACTTCTTCCTTTCCTATCCTTATTCCTTTTATTTCTCTCTGTTATTGAATTGCTCTGTCTAATGGTTCCAGAACTATTTTTAACAGGAGTGGTGACAGTGGACATCCTTATCTTGTTCCTGATTTTAAAGTAAAAGCTTTCAGTTTTTGTCCATTTAGAATGATGTTGGCGGTTGGTTTGTCATAGATGGCTTTGATCAAGTTGAGGTAAAGACCATCTATTCCTATTTTCTGTAGAGTTTTTATCATGAATGTATGTTGTACTTTGTTGAAAGCTTTCTTTTCATCTATTGAGATGACCTTATAGTTTTTTTCCTTGGCTCTATTGATATGGTGTACCACATTAATTGATTTGAGAAATATTGAACCATCCCTGCAAACCTGGAATGACTCTGACTTGGTCATAGTGTATGATTTTCATGATGATTTGCTGTATTCTATTTGCTAGCATTTTATTGAGTATCTTTGCATCTATATTCATTAGGGAGATTGGTCTGTAGCTCTCTTTCTTGGTTCGGTCTTTCTCTGGTTTTGGTATCAGTATAATACTTGCCTCCAGAAATGAGTTAGGGAGAATTGTTTCTTTTTCAATTTCATTGAAGAGTTTGAAGAGTATTGTTATTAAATCTTCTCTGATTTTCTTGTAAAATTCTGCTGTGAATCCATCAGGATCTGGGCTTTTCTTTGTCAGTAAGTTTTTAATCACATTTTTAATCTCATTTATTAATATTGGGTAGTTCAAGGTTTTTATAACATCTTGACTCAACTTTGGTAATTCGTACATAGCTAGGAATCTGTCTATTTCTTCTGAGTTTTCTACCTACAGCAGTAAAGTTTTTCAAAGTAGGTATTAATGATCTTCTGAATTTTTGTGGAATCTGTAGTAATTTCATCCTTTTCATTCCTTAATGAATGAATTTGAGTTCTTTCCTTTCTTTTTTGATAAGGTTGGCTAAGGGTTTATTAATTTTATTCATTCTTTCAAAGAATCAAATTTTTAATTCATTTATTTTTTGTAGGGCTTTCTTCATTTCAGTTGCATTAATTTCTGCCTAGATCTTTATAATCTCTTCCTTTCTTTGGTCTTTGGGCTTGATTTGTTCTTCTATTTCTAAAAGTTTGAGGTGCAACATTAGGCTATTTGTTCTCTTTCTTTTTTCCTTATGTGTGAGTTCACCAGTATAAATTTCCCTCTGAGGACTGCTTTCATTGCATCTGACAGATTCCAGTAAGTTGTATCTACATTTTCATTTGTTTGTAGGTATTTTTTAATTTCTTCTTTAATTTCCTCTGTGACCCATTGATTGTTCAGACGATTGGTGTTTAATTTCCAAGTGTTGTTTATGGAGTCTTTCTAGTTCCTTTTATCATTAATTTCCAATTTCATTATGCTATGGTCAGATAATATGCATGGGAAAATTTCACTTCTTTTGCATTTAGGCAGGTATACTCTGTGTGCAAGAATGTGTTTTATTTTAGAGAAAGACCCATGTGCAGCTGAGAAAAATGTGTATTCTGATGTTGTGGGGTGGAACACTCTGTAGACATCTACTAAGTCCATTTGTTCACAGCTTTGGTTCAAATCTGTTATTTCCCTGCTGATTTTTTGTCCTGTTGACCTATCTCTTTGTGTCAAAGGGGTGTTGAGGTCACCTATTACAATAGTGTTATTAATTATATAGATTTTCATGTGTCCTAAGATTTGTCTTATATAGTTGGGTGCTGTAATTGTTCTTGGCTTGAAGTTTATGTTGTCAGCAAATATTATAGCAACACCTGCTTTTTTTTTTTTTTTTTTTTTTGGGTTCCTGTTGCATGGAGGATTGTTTGCCATTCTTTGACTTTCAGTTCATGGATTTCCTTTTGAGTAAGATGTGCTTCCTATATACAGTATATCTTTAGATTTTGTATCTTAATCCACTCTGCCAGTCTGTTTCTTTTGACTGGTGAATTGAAGCCATTTACATTTATGATTATAACTGACATGTTTTGAATTATCATTGTAATGTTATTTACTTGCTGTTGGTTTTCTACTTTTTCTACCTGTTTACTTGCTTGCTCTGCTTGAGAGTCCCTTTCTGTTCCTGAAATTGTGGTCATTTTTTTCTCTATCTAGAATAGCCTTTAGTACCTTTGCAACAATGGCTTGACACTCGAAGTTCTTCAGTTGTTCTTTGTAATGGAAAATATTTTATTTCTCCATTGATTTTGAGGGATAGTTTGGCAGGTTACATCAGTCTTGGTTCGAAGTTGTTTTGTCTCAGGACCTATAAAAATTTACTCCAAGCTCTTCTCAAATGGGTGGTTTGTGTTGAGAAGTCTTCTGTGATTCTGATAGGCTTTCCTTTATAGGTAATCTGTTTCTTTTCTCTAGCATCTTTTAATATTGTGTTCTTTTGCTGGATATCTGGGATCTTCATTATTATGTCTGGGTGTGGTTTTGTGTTGGTTGTGGCTACTTGGTGTTCTATATGCTTCATTTACCTGTACTTCAGAATCTTTTTCCATGCTTGGGAAGTTTTTTGCTATTATTTCTGCAAATATTATTTTTATGTCATTTGTGGTGCCTCTTGCTGATTCACTGAGTCCTATTAGTCTTACATTATTTCTCTTTACCTCATCTTGCAGCTCTTGAATTGATTTTTCCTGGATCCTTGTTGATTTTAAGAGATCATTCTTTTTGATCTTTCTTTTGGTGCAAAACTTTTTCACATGATGCTTTTTAAAGTTTCAACATTGAGGAATAATTTTTACTCACTAAATCTAGCTCTCCCTTCACATTGTACTGTAAAATTTCCCAAGTACCATTGTTAATTTCTTATCATCTTGCCTTAAATTCTGTATTGTTTGTAGTGTTTTTGCATTGTTTTGTTTATGTCTATGTGTTCATTTATAAGTAAACCAAAGTGTAGAAATCACCTGACAACCCATGCATTTACATTGTGGACAAATGGATCAACTTGTACTCATGGAGCTGAACTTTAATATTAGTGAACCTTTGAAAAGCTGGGGAATAAATTCAAAGATATACTTGTGGAAGGAGATTCCTCATTCTCTGGGTCACCATAAGTGAGAGTAATCCAAGGCAGGGCAAGAAAACCTTACCCTGGCAGATCTGTTCCCCAAAGGGGAGGCCATGGGCATCTACAGTGGTTCTTTGGATTTCCTTACTCATATATCCAGTTCTTAATCCAATGTTTTCTTCTCACAAGACCCTATCTTTTCTTATTCCTTTTGAAGCATATTTACTACGTTCCCAAAATAATTATACTCACTGATCTTGACATACTATTCCTTCTGAATTTATAAGAATGGGAAAAATTGAGTAAAAAATAAAGTAATAATTTCAAACTATTAAAATGTTGGCTATACAAGTCAAATGTCCCCCAACTCCATTTGTAGAAATTTAATTGATCATGGTCTGCATTATCAAGTCCTTTTTATGTGCTTCATAATAAAACGAGCATAACATGAAGTTAAAAAGAAAAAAAATTAGAATTCTTATTTCTTCTGCTGCAAATAATTTTCTCAAGTAGCTATTCTGTTTGTTTCTCACTTTTATAGGATTAAACATTATTCATATAAAAATTACTAGTTAGAAGTACTACAAATCATTATATATACATATATAATATATATATGAGATAATGTACAGTCCATATTAAAAATGGCTATTTAGAAGATGAAGATGAATGAGTTTTCATGCTATTTCTAACTCAAGTATGCCCCATGTCAATTAGGCATTCACTGTATGTACTTATAGTCATAAAACTTGATTTGAATTAAACAGGACTGAAGTTCCCGGAGAGGTGGGAGGGTTATGATGACACTCACTTCATTATGGTTTAATCTACTGATGAGTGACTTGCTGAATGGCTACCAGGGTGTGGGCTGTGACTCTCTGAACTTGGGCACCGCACTTGTTTTCTGGCTTCCTCTTTTCTTGCTCTTTCCAACCTGCTCTGATTCCTGCCTACCATAAGCTGAGGAGCTTTCTTCCACCATGCCCTTTCACCATGATATCTATTCCTTGGACTTAGCTGATCATGGACTGAATCCTCTGAAACCATGATGCAAAGGAAACCTTTCCTCCTTTAAATTGCATTTGCCAGGTATTTGGACATAGTGACCAAAAAAATGATTAATTTGAACATCTTTTTCTATTTTTCCAATTGAAAATTTCCCAATATCAACCACAGGAAATATATATATAGTGAGGATCTCCCAGTGGTGTTGGTTTTAAATAAAATGTAAAATTGAAAAAATATTTTCCATAGTAAAACTCAATACACCCTAATATTTGGATTTCAAACGTATTCCAATAGACATATTTTAGGATGTTCATCATATAACCCCTCATCTTTTCTAATAGAGAATATAACTCATATTTTCACCTTTGTAAGCTCATATTGGCAATTTTGTAAGATCATACTGGCACCTTTGTTTTTCCAGTAAAAGTGTTGATTTTAAATTATACATTCACATTTATTTAATATGAACATTTCATTGTATGTTTACGTACTTGTTCACTAATTTAACACCAATCGTTCAATGTTCAGTGTTCAGGTAGTACCTCATATAATGGTGCACTGGAAATAGTAATGTCTATAAGATTGCTTTTATCATTTAAGAAACGAAAAACTCAATGTATTCAAAAGATATGTAAATAGAAATTTAACCTATACATTGTGAAAACCATGGGATAAAATTTTACAGTAAAAATAATACCTAACATTTAGTAATCCCTACTCTGCGACAAAAACTATAAAAGCTTACTAACAAAAGTACAAAAGTTTACCAACAAAGAAAAGCTATGAAGTACATTATATACTAGTGTTTATTTTATTAGAAAATTGTGTACTTTGCCAAAGAAAGTGCACCCATTACTCTTAATCATCAGCCTGAATGTTCTGAAATTCCTGAAAGAAGATGGGATCAGGAGGTGCTATAATTATCAGTGGATCAATGGGCTAATGCTTGTTGGTTAACGTGCTCTTAACAAGGGGAAGACCAGGTGGGGGAAGTGGGCCACTAGGGGTGTCTCTGGAACGTCTGTCATTCACAGACGCTACTTCTGGTTGTGGTCTGCCTCCTGGTTGCGGTAAGGTGAGCAGCTCTGGATGATGTTTGGACAGTCTTGGAAGATGTTTCACCTTCGAAGCAAGGAGACCAGGGACTGAAACCTCTCAACTGGGTTACAGTGTCAGGTCTGGCTCACCAGTTGGAAATCTGACCAATAAAGCCAAGATTTAATTCTGGAGGAAGGTTGAGAGAGCATAGGAGAAGATTGCTCAGGTAGTGCATAGTTATACTTAGGAGAAATAGGTTTAATATTTCTGACAGTAGGGTAACTATGGTTATTAATATTTTATTGAACATTTCAAACTAGATAGATGACAGGATTTTAAATATTTTCATTGCAAAAAATAACTAAATATGTGAAGTGATAGATAAACCAAATTTTCTAGTTTTATTACCAAATGCATATATGAATCAAAATATTATATGGTACAACATAAACATGGAAATTATTATGTCAATTAAAAATGAGATATTTTTCACAAAGGTGGATAGGAATTTAAGTATAAGAAATTTGGCTGGAATAGTAGTTTTTTTTTTTTTTTTTTGCCTAGGATGGTACATATTTCACTTCTGGAAAGTTACATTTTAAAAGTAAAAAAAAAACATAGTAAGTTTTAGCATGAGGATTCACACTCAGGATTCAGAATCATACAATGGGACTTACAAATGTAGTGCAGTTATCATGTAGAGAAATGAACTTCTCCTACACGGCATCTTGTTCCCCCAGGCGGCATTTCATTACCCATCACACCAGCTCAGATGGCGCTCTCACTAGTTTTCACTTGATTTTGTACTTTATTTCTATATCTTTATCATTGTTTTAATTAACTGATTCATTGAAACATTAGTGGTGTGTTCCCTATAGAAAGGGAAGAAGTGTCAATTCTGACTCAATAATCACAGTATCCATATCCCATATGTTCTAAAATTCTCTGAATCTTTCTACTCCCATACATTCGTCACTGTGTAAATGAATACAGCACCAGCACATGACTTTTGTTATACTAATAAAATTTATATATTTATAATCCAGTGTCTTAGAGTTTGATATTTACCAAGAGCTCCTTCCCACATACTCCTTTTGCACATTTTACTTTGTTAAACATGTAATTCAGTGCTCCTGAGTTAGTTCCTCCATTTCAATTTCTTTTCTAGTCCTAAATTCGTCTCCTTTTCCATTGCCTTACTGGATATTTCTTTATTTTAGAGGCTCACAGGAATATTAAGTAAATCATGTCTAACATGCAGCTCATCTTTTTGGTTCCCAAATGATCTTCTATATCTATTATTTCCAGTTAAATAGGACAATTGTCAATCCAGCCGGTCTTAATGCCTTCCTCTTATATTCTTTGCATTTTATCATATTAGGCACACAATCTTGTGGAATTTACATAATGTCATATTAACACAGGGCCTATCACCTAATCTTATTCACATACTCAATTCCATTGTCCACCTCAAAATTACATACTTCATGACTATGATATTTGCTTTTCTCTCATTTCATCTCAAAACCTCTCATCAGAGATATGCCATTCATGTCTCTATCATTTCACTGATTAAGGAATATTAATATTAATCCATTAGTCTCAGCCTCCTTCTCTCTTCTCTATAAAATTTCTCAAAATAGTAGTGGCATTAGACCATGTTATCTTTAAGGAAAAAATATGGAAAATATTAACCAATTTTGAGAAGTTGTTCATGTAAAGATAGCTCTATTATTAATCTGTGATAATTTAAATGTACCACTTGCATTATAACACAAGGAAGATTGCCACCCATTGCTGAAATTAAGCATGATTATTCCTTAGGCAGAACTAAGAAATACTTGAACTCCCTCTGGCACTTGTATTGAATATACGTGTACAAATATAAATAAATACAAATGGAAATTGTACATTATTTTTAAAAAGAGCATGTTAATTTCTAATTAGTTTAGAATTAATGTCATTTATAACTTTCTTCATCATTTGCATAAATTATAAATTTTTTCTTATTCAAGAAGAAATTCATATAACAGAGAGCTTAAATTAAATATATCAATTGCTCATCTTTTAAAAAGTGCATAAAAATATGTTCTATCCCAAAAATATTTAACAGAAGCCATTATAAAATCCCAAAGTCTTCCTCTCCTGAGTGGCCGCATTATATTATTGTATTGCTAAATCAGGATAGACTGCTATGCTGAAGCCAAAATGTTCAGAGTAGACGGTACTTGGTCAGTAATCTGAAAAACTAAACAAACATAAAAACAAAAATAATATGAACCTGTACTGCAATAATAAGCTTAAGGAGTTTTTTAATGGATAAACCTGAAATATAAACATAATACATTACTTCTAAAGTTATTTTTGAAGAATTTCATTCTAGAAACTGTTCTGCTATGCGTACTTATAAAAAGGAAAAAGGGAAGGAGGGGGAACATAGGAGGAAAACAAGCAGGGAAGGAAGAAAACCAGGAGACACCATGGGAGGTGAAGAGGGGCAGGAAAAGAAAGAAAAGGAGGAGAAAGAGGAGGAAGAAAGAAAGGATATAGTAAAAATTGTTCTATGCATACAACTTAGGAAAAGGATTCCCCAAGAATTGCACCATTCAAGGTACAAATAGAACAGGATTTTGCTTCAAATACAGCTATAATATCAAAGTATTCTAATAAATATGAATTTATGTTGGCCAAATGCAGCTCTTACAAGTACATTTAAAAATGAATATGATGTCATATTTTCATAAAGTTATTTGAAAATGGTTTAGTATGGATGGTTGCTTAATTTCTAGAGTATTTATTTTTTATCCCATAATTTTTAAAAGAAGTGAAATCTCTTCTGTTCTGGTAATGAGCCGAAGCCATGGCATATTTGGTATATTTTCTTCACTTAGAAATGTTTCCACCTCAACTCAAAATTTAAAAATAATTTTTCTCTCATTATCAGATATATCTACCCCTTCAAAGGCTTTCTGTAAATGTGGTCTTTCCTTTCCACAGCTTCTATTACATTTTGATTTAGTAAGTCATTATAAGAAGTTTGGAATAATTTCCACTATAGAACTGGTAAGATTCCTAATTTTGATGTAATCACTATTGTAACCGTAGCACTTGGCACACCTCATAGCATCCTGTAGGACCCTCTCTAAGGATTCTTGATTGATTGGATGAAAGCACTGCTGCTCAATGAAGTGGTATGTTTGCCTTCAACAGAAACAGTGTGGGAGTGGCAATGCTAGGCAAGACATGAGTTCAGAGCCAAAATTCAACCTAAAACTTTTCTCTCTAGATTTCAAATTTTCATCAGGTTAGCCACTGAATACGGTTGAGTATTCGAATTAGAGTTTAAATTAAATTAATTAAAATTAGTTAAGATTTTAGGGCATCATTTGTACTATGTACTCTTCCAAATCTCAAAATTCTGTGCCAGTGTATAGTGCAATGGACAGATTAGATGAATGTTTCCATCTTTGCAGAAAGCACTGTCGGACAACACAGGTACATCTGACATTCTCAGCCTGTCAGCAGAGTATGACAGGGGAGAGAAAATGACCAGGATGGCATATGTCCATATCCAGCCCCACTGACTGGAGTCATTGTGTACCACAAACATATATTAATGAAAAATTTTTAGAAGGCTTTGTTAGCATAAACATGCTAAATTGGTCCTCTTATATGACTCAATAGTATTCACTATTGTACTTATTTTGGATTTCTTTATTACCATGGTTTTTATTTTAAAAGTCACAAAATTTCAACTATGTCACTTGAAAAGTAAGGTTAAATTAATAGCTTTAATATTTAGCCTATATACTAGTGTGATAAAACTAGCATAGTACTTGTGAAAACAGACCTGAAGATCAGTGGAACAAATTAGAAGATGTAGACACTTCTACAAATATACTCAGCCACCTTATCTTTGACAAAGGGGCCAAACAAGTTTACTGGAAAAAGGATAGCCTCTTTCATGAATGGTGCTGGAATGAGTCTTTGGTTGATCAGTATCGCATTTCTATATCTGTTTTCATGAGAAGCCACTTTGAAGATATCAATATGTAATACAACAACCATTGTTAATTTCCTACCACTTTGTTTGTAACTCCGTATTGTCTGTACTGTTCTTTTGCTATGTTGTAAAATGTAGTCTGTCTGTTAATGTTTTCCTCCTTTTATTTTTAAAATAAAAAAAGACTGAAACTAGGCTCATGTCTATCTCCTTTCACTTAACTAAAGTCAAAATGCATCAGTGATCTAAATATTGAAACAGAAACACTAACTCTATCAGATGAGAAATTAGGCAGAAATCTTGAAGACAGGTGTAGGTAGAGAGTTCATGAACAAAACCCAAACTGCACAGGAAATACTTCAAAGAATCAACAACTGGGATCTCATTTTATTTAAAGCTTTGACAGAGCAAGAAAAATTACCAAGAGAGTGAAAAGATAACCCACACAGTGGGAAAAAATTTAAGCAATTGTCCCTCAGACAAATGACGTATATCTGGAACACAAAGAGCTGAAAAAAAAGATCAGACCCTCCAAATTCTACGATCCAAGAAAAAATGGGCATCTGAGATGAATACACACTTCTCAGATGAAGAGATACAAATGGCAAATAAATATATGAAAAAAGGTTCAAAATTGTTGCTCATTTGAAAGATGCAAACCGAAACAACACAATTGATTCCATCTCACCCCAGAAAGAATGGCTGTTACCAAAAAATCAATAACAGATCCTGGCGAGACTGTGGGGTTAACAGGGACCCTTCCCCACTATTACTGGGAGTGCAGACTGGCACAGCCACTGTGGAAATCAGTGTGGAGAGTCCTCAAAAAAACTAGAATTAGAGGTCCCATTCGACCCAGTTATTCCCCTTCTGGGTATCTTCCCAGATGAATTGAAAATATCATACCACAGTGATATATATGCATCCATGTTTATAGCAGCACAATTTATAATAGGTCTTTGAAACAACGAAAATTCCCATCAACAGAGAAACAGATTAAAGATATGTGGTTTTGTTTATGTGATGAAGTACTACTCAGCCATAAAGACGGATAAACTTAAGACTTTTACATGGAAGTGGATGCAACTTGAGACTACACTTAGAAGTGAAATAAATAAGACCCACATGTGTAAACATCATATTGTCTCACTGGTGTGAGAAACTAAAAGAGTAAATGAGGTCTAAAGTTACAATAGATATTGTGAAATGGAAAAAAAAAGTGGTGTAACAGGAAAAAGGAACTAGGATGGGTGAAAGCAGAAAGGACAGTAGGGAAAAAGGAAAAATGTAAGTCAGATCTACTATTAGTGTCTCTTAGTTCATTAAAAAGTAAGGGTTCATTAAAAAGTAAGGTTTGTGCCAATATCAACTGGAGAAATTTTTATGTCTATAGTTTGTACCCTGAGCAAGTATCTTAAAGATAACAACATGTAATGTATTAACTACTGTTATTTTCCTATTACATTGTTAAAAAATTTCATTTTACCTTTTTTCCATACAATAAAATGTAATTAATTAAAAATATGTAGTTTACATATAACACAGGTGTGGTAATGAATAAATGACTATGAGGTGCTGATTTATCTGTGTCAATGGCAGCATAAGAAGTTAGTTCCCCTTTGATAGGACAGATTTAATTAAGAAGTAAAATTTCATAGTGCTGTGTCTACAAGGCACTGCATAAATCAAATATGAGTTTGATCACATGTATAATCCAAATGAAAATAGATGAAGAAATCCATTATGGACTTTGATATTATTTGAGATATGTATATTGACTCTATATCTGGTTAATGTGAAAAACTATTGGAACTAGTAGAATTGAGACCAATTTGAACACTGGAAAATTATATTCTGCAAAAATAAAAACTGAGGCAGGTCTTATCTTGGCACAAAACAGCCAGGATAATTGCTTTATTTATATTTATACACACTGCTGAAATTCATTCTGTGTTAAGAAAATGTTTGAAATGTAACAATCATTAAATAATCTTTTAAAATTATTAGAGTGTTGATATGGTTTTACAAGGGTGAATCAGTTTAGTTTAGTTAGAGGATAATTCATGCTAAGGAAATAGTGAATAACTTACTAATTCATACACTGCTAAGCTGAGACGTTTTGATAAAAATGTAAATACTTTTAGTATTTCAAAACTGAAAGCTCCCAATTTATTTCAGTAGAGGACATATAGATAATTTGCCTTTAAAAATATTAACTATAGCATCAGAAAAGATTCTCAGGGAGTCACATATCTTGATACGATTTAACATGTGGTGTTTTAAGAAACTGTTGGAATATCCACATTTATCATAAAGACTCAGAGAATCTGTCATTGTTCCCACGTGCCTCTATCAAGTAAGCAAGTAGGAAAGTGATTATTCTCCAAATGCATTAGATATAGTGATCACACTATAAAATCCCCATGAAAGAGTCTGAAATGTGGTTTTCCTGAATAATTTTGTAATTCTCCAAATGTATGCTGAATTAGTCATTTTAACGTGGGTGCTCTCATTAGAGGAGAGAAGGGATAAAGCTTGTCTATCCATCAACATTTGCTAATGTTCATAGTTGGGGAGTTCTGGTTAGACAACTCATTTCTTATATCTTTTTATTTACATTTAGAAAAAAATCTCAGAAACTACATGAAAATGATAATTATTTTTCATATTCATCATTACAATATTGATAAATGTCAATTTATGCCTCAGGAGCTAGAACCTATATCAGATAGAAGAGAAACTGCAATCTAATGTTTGTCCTAAAGTATAAAGACAAAGCTCTTAAAAAATAGATGAAAGTATTAGAAAGTGTCAGTGGATGCAGGAAATAGTATGCCACTAAATTATCTGTGATATGTGACAGTCAAATTTAAAATAGTCTTATTTCAGGGATTATTTATTTAGTGTGATATGGGTTGAACCCAGAACCTTCATACTAAGCTACATACACAGCATACATTTTATTTTGAGACAAGGTCTATAGCTCCATCACTGAGTTGGCCTGGTTAATCTCAAGCTTGCAGTTCTCCTGCTGCAGCCTTCCAAGTAGCAGGGATTACAGGCAGTGTGTCACTATGCCTGGCTCAAGGGGATATTTTCAGCTGATACCAGTAGAAAAGAGATCACTATAGAAAATGAAAACTGAATTGATCTTTGAAGGATAGCAACAAGAAGTTTAAAGCATAAATTAAGATGCAAGACAATATTTATTAAGTTCAGACCGACTGCTGAAGCAAGGTGCCTGAAGCGACATTATCCACATAGCATAGCCAAGGACCACCTGAAACAGAAGTGCTCCATTCTCAGCCCGCACTTTCTTTGGATTCAGTTCTAGTCCTTAAGATTGCACTAGTTCTCCACTGCCAGCAATCCAGTGCTGAAAACAGTTAAAGTTTAGTATCCTATATTTCTGGGAGTAGAACTCCCCTAATTGCAAGTCTGGTGACTAGAGTCAAGGTGCAGTATCACTATTTTCCTTGTGGGAATTCTAAGGATTAATTCCATTTCATATGCTTTTCCAGCATCTAGGAAGAGTTCTCTTTTTTCTTTCTTTTCTGCTTTCCACCATCCCAGTTGGTCTTTCTTTTTGAACAGTTTATTTCCTTTTCACAGTATCTGCTGTACCTTCCGGATTTAACTTACTCTTTCAGTTTCTTATACTAGGGAGACAATATTATGTTTACACATGTAGGTCTGATACATTTCACTCATGAATATGGTCTCTAGCTGCATCCATTTATTGTGTGATTGAGTTGATAATATTTGCTGACTGATTCAAAATATACCTGTAAATATTTGTGGATACCTACGCAGATACTTATTTATTGTACTTTTGTTTTGATATAATCTATTCAGATATCATTGAAGATGCATGCTTTCTGCAGGGCTAATTTTGAAAGGAAGTTGATATATTTATGTGAAATTATGTTTTAAATGTGATGCATACTTTTACATTAATAGCCTTTTATGTATATGTGAGATACAGAATTGTTAAAATAAAAAATATGTCAACACTCTGGCAGGTAGGTGCTTGAAAATCTACAAAGTTGCATAAAAAAATTTTTATATTATTGTAATAATTTAAGCATAGTTTTTGATTCGCTAGTCTAAAACTGGCCTCTCACCTTCCTCTGTAAGTCATTCCCCTTGTTTACATTACTTCAACTGGATATTCATTAGATTAATTCATGTTTTATTTTCCTCCAGTTATGACAAGCATACAGGCAATTGTTCCTCACTGCTTCAGTATAGATATTATATGTTTATTTTAATGTAATTCAGAATGACAAAAAGAGGGCAGAATAAACTACATGATATTGAGCTATTAATAGTAAACTTAGATGTCTGTCACTGATTTAAGGAAAGCAATATGTTTCAAAAATTTATTGCCTAAAATATTGTAATTTGTTCTTTGATACATCCAGAATACTAGCCCAGATTAAATGACGATGCCTAAAACCTAATTTAAAATTTTGAGAACATCATTTACTCTTAGTACCAAGTCACGGTTACCATGTTAGAGGATAATTCATAACAGCTGTAATTTCACTCATTAATCCACAGTGAGACAACACTAAAAACTCAAATATTTTATAGTCTCAAAATTATGAATAAAAACCTCATATATAAATTATATTTATTGAAATGTTTATAATTTTCAATAATTTCTTCAAAGTTAATTAATATTCAGCATTCAAGCAGGTTGTAAATACATGCTAGATGCACTTTCTAAATCAGTGTGTTAATGGTTTCCTTTGAATATTTTTCCTATGTGCTATCTTTCTAGAAGAACAGAATTTTCTCCCGGTTTTCTAACTATGCTTCCTATATTGTCATTATATTTTAAATTATACCATATTTTCTTGTTAAATATTCAAATATAATTGCACAGTGAAGTAACTCAATGACCAAAAAGAAATGATAAATTATTGCTTGTGATTATTAAGTAGTAACAGTAAATCATCTTGTACATTTTTGAGAATGAAACTACTACAGAGTGTAGTTGAATTTTAAGTCCTCGAGTAAGTTTGAGAATGTGATATTTGACATAAAAATGTTTTTATTTATAAATGCTGTTTAGTGTTAGAGACTAAATGTTTGGTTCATGGTAGTACAGAAAGAATATAAGAAATCATTTTTCTTATGGAGTCTAAAGTACAAGGTACTTTGTTTAATCTGATAACAAGTGATTAACTGAATGGCTATAAGTAAAATGTCATTTAATTCATTTCATAGTAGATTATTCATGATTATATTATCTCAGTTCAGTGAATCACAAAAAACATTTTTCAGTAGAGAAAAAAATTCTGGAATGGGAAGGAAAGTTTCAAAAATAAATCTATAATTTGCTGACTTTTCCTTATCTTACACATTTTTCCACTTTTAATTATTTCACTACCTCATTCTCTTTTCCTTTTTCATTCTTACATACTTAATAGGCAATTTGGTGCTATGAGTCATGAATCTGTCTGAGGTTTCACAGATGTGTTAATTTTGCTCTTGATCTTAGCCAAAACGCAGAGAAGCGATGAGATGTGTTAATTTTGAGTTTCAACAATACTTTTCAGGAGTTTCTTGTTGGTTACATTGTTAGTATTATTGTGTCAAGGCTTAGTAAGTAATAAAGCATAATAAAGTAACTCATTCACTGGAAACAGTAGTTATGGTAGGATCTACGTATTAGTCAGTAACTCAAGAATCTTAAGAAGGAACAAGTCTTGTCACAGAGTCAGTTTTCACACTCTGAATGTATTTTTCCACACTTAAAGGGAAATCAATGTTCTGTCTCAGATTCAAAGTGCGATTTGGGGTCCAATCTTCTATATAGGGAGCCAAACTAAAAAAAATAAGTTCTATGTTTTTAGCTCATTGTGATATAAAATCCCAAACACAAATTGCATATCAAGATTGCATAGATAAGACAGCATCTTTCATGTTTTTCACTCACTGCCTAGCAATAGCATAGATATTGAATGGGCTACCATTATCTCATGTTCATTCATGCAGAACACTATTCATCTAGATTTCTTTGTTTTTTTTAATTTTATTTTATTTTAAAGAGAGTAGTACATGAGAATCAAATAAAATATTAGAACAGTAGCAGCATACCAGTATCACAAATATAAACAAATCAAAGCAAGAACATTCAAAGTGATACAGGGTCTCCAGACAAAATAATACCAATCAACAGTGGTTGTTACATTGCATATCGCTATCCTCAACTACATTGCTCAGATTACCAGATGTAAGAATGACAGATTGCTCAAACCATTGAAGAGAACAAGAAAATAATTCTTCAATAAAACATTAGAAATAATACAGAGTTTCACTAGATAAGATGGTAAGAGTTCACCGTTATAATGCCATTGCATATTGTAACCTTCAAATCAGTTACTCAGACCACCAGACACAAGCATGCAAAGTCGATCAGAACATAAACAATTGTAAGCATTAACTGTTCCTTTCAATAAACCATCAGACATCAGCAATACAGTTATGGCAGCTATTCATTTTCTTTGTTTTGTTGAAGAAGTATTTATATTCTCCAATGTAAACAGGATAAAATCTACATTAAAAGCAACCTACATATCTAGAAAAACAACTTCCTCATTAGAAATATAAGTGAAGCTAAAATCATCATTCCATCTCAAAAGATATTTAATGATTCATTTTCTACATCTAGACTTTCCCTTCACATTGTCAGCACATGCAATAAAATTTCACATTGCCATGTATTTTAGAATCTTCTTGTAAAAGTTTAAAGTAGACTTAGTAACTGATCACTGATTTTTTAATTCCAAGGCATAGAATGTTGTATGTAAAATCAGCCCACAGTGACTTGTTAAATCCTAAAACTGTCATGAAATTTAAAGGTAGCTTGCCATTTATACAAGAGTTGGCCCTTAAGAAGTGTCAGGTAGCAGCTGTCAATTAGGTGGCCTATTGTCAGTGTCAGACTTTTATAACAACCATGGAGCTCTATTAATCCATTTGATTACTGTGACATAGACCAGAGTTTGTTCCTATGGTTGAAGTTCATTTAAAATGCTACACTCTCAAATTTCCATAATCTATGATACAAACGCATTCAGATAAAGCCAGTTTATATTTCTCCCTCTTAGTTTGTACATATCAGACACTAGTTAATGGAAAACATGCAATTTGACTGTAATGAATAGAGAATGGTTACAAACTGAGAATTATGAAATTATTATATTAATACTCCTTTTTTCTTTACAGTGACATCTGATTTTAGAAATAGCAAATTATCCTTTTCTCACACTATATTTTATATACACACATTTACTACACATGGTTGTGTATATATTTACATACTATATGTATATATGTGTATATATCAGTGTACATATTTTTAAATGCAAATCAGAACTTTGACATGTGTAAAAGCAAGGGATAATGTCTGAATGATTTAAGGAAATGCAAAGTATTAATTATTGGTTGAAATTATTATTAATTTTCAAAGCAAATTACAAGCTATGTGAGACTAAAAGAATGAATAATAGTGATGCTTTCAATTACAATTACACAACCTGAAAATACTTCCCCAATGTAAAGTGTATTATAGAGTAAAATAATGTAAATCTGCTACATTATCTCAAAGTTTATTCACTTTAAAATGTCATGGAAACATAAACATTCTGCTATTTTATAGGTAGTTATTGTCTGTGAATGTACATGAACACATTTTTAAACAGAGACACTCAGAAATTCATTGCAGAATCTTTTACTTCTCCTCTGCTATTTCTCTGGAGGAATGATATTAATTCTCATAGGAAAATACTGTTTCAGTGATACAGTTTTCCTTTAGTTCATAGCCGTATAATTAAGCTAATATTTTACAAGGAAATACTTATCACTACCATGAAAACTTAATCCTCCTCAATGGGACTGAATGATAAGAAAAGAGGAACCATGCCGAGTGTGCTTTGTTCCTGAGGATGCAAAGATCAAAGTTGCTGATGCTATCACACTTTTTGTTCAGTGCAGCTTCAGAAAATGTTTACCTGGTTTGAGGATAGCTTTTAATCTTCCAGTTGAGAAACATGACTTGTGGAAAATGGGAATAACCTATAATTCTTCAAAGTCCCATTTACTTCAGTTGCTGAACTCAGCAGTACATTGGGAGAATTTTAAGCAGAAAGGCATTACTGAAAACAAATTCCATTTGAGGAATACTTCAGATAATGGGTAAAGTAACTGTAGATTAAATAAATCTCCTGAATATTACCAACTATTTCAGGAAGTAGGGAACGAGTTTTAGAAGGAGAGAGAAGCCATTTAAAAATGTGTCTTGTATTATTAGGGCATAATCTGCTATAAACAGAAATAAAATACATTACCTAAAGAGCGAATAGGATAATGCTTTTTAAAAGATTTTAACAAATAATAGTCTCATTTCATTCTTTTTAATAGAAATTCATGTCACTAATTCTTTTCTAGATCTCAGTAGATCAGAGACTTTTACCCTTTTATGCACTAATAAATACAAATTACTTTTTAGAAATATATTGCTTAATTCCTTAGTGTTTAATAACATATGGACTCTATACTAAAGACTTAACTTACTTTTTTCAAAATTATTATTTATTCTGGTCTAAAGTAAACAATTGCCATTATATGGCAATTATATTCTATCAGAGACACCACAATTTTTTGCAGAAAATAATTACATTAACTAGAGGATTGTTTTTAGATGTGGACAATGTAAATTAGCTTTGGAAGCAAAGAAAATATTTTTTGTATGCCACAAATATTTTGTAAAGTTTCTTTTAGGTGTGTTATAGAAAAAATGCAGTGAATGGTAAACACAAAGAATTACCTTAAACATATCTCCATTGTTTTTCCAGAATTATGGACCTCAGAGAAATGACAAAAACATAAACTCCCAAAACACCAAGATTTCTTATTAATGACTGAGGGCTAAAGGTAACATTGAATCTCAGGTTAATGAATTTGGTAGGTAAGCAGTACACACATATGTGTAATCTGAATGCCACTTTATTTTCCTCTGTCTACCTGACACATTGTGCAATAGATCTGATCTGTAGAATTCATTGTGCCCCCCATGGATAAAATCTATGGCATGCACGGGATTAATCTGGCCACATGACAGTAATTAAAATCTACTTTTATATTGATTGAGAGTAATGCCAGTTTAGTTTAATATTTTTTCATAATTGAAATATCTAGTCCTAACTTCAAATAAAACAGATAAAAAATTTTAACTTAAATATCCATTTTACATCTCAATTTGCCTTACCACCCCTGGAGATGTAAAGTTCAACATGGCAGGGGATAGATAACTAAATGGCAGCCAGGTTTTCTCGGACCCTGTCCTCTGATCCAGGTTTCCCAGTGCACAAGGATAGAATTTGAAGTTTGTCCTTTATCTATTTTTGCTTTGTGTCAATGCTTCTCTGTCCTCCACTTTAATATCCTATGAACATCTTTCCTTGATCTTCCCTGCACATACAATATTTCTTTCTATCGACAAATCTTTTGCTTGCTTATAATTAATCTTTAAGCCTTTTGGCATTTCATGGTTCTGTTCCAGCTTCATCACTGATGTTTCCCACACTTCCTCAAGTAATTCAGTTGTCTCCTTCCCACTTTTCCCTGGAAAACACCCCTCCAGTGCTCTGAGAAATCCTGGGCAATAAGGAATGTCCCACTCAAGTACTCTAGTTATCCTGTCCATAAAAAGATCAATAGTGCTAACTCTAGGCCATTGTATTATGTAAATCTGAGGCCAGTGTTTTTTGTGTCTCACAGTTAGAAGACCCATGTCAGTTCTCAAAGCTCCCCTCTTTGGATTTGAAGATATGGTCACTGAAGCAAATATTTTTGAATCTCCAACAACCTGTATATTTCAACTTAGATTTTTTTTTTTATATTTTTTAAGTAAATGTGGTGCTAAACTTCAAAACCAGAATTAAGCAATGCATTTGCTAACCTTTTGGGTGGTCCTATTTAAAAATAGGGGAATACGTGTTTTACATTATCTTGAAACCCAGAGAGATGAAAACCTTTTGCTTGTTAAACTGCTGTTTGGTATATTACATGCATACAGAACAGGTGGAAGTTTTCTAAGAAAATAAAGAGAGGGAAGGATTCACTTCCAGTATAGACCAGTTCTTCCCTGATCTGTTAGATTTAGGCTTGAAGGAAATTAGAAAGAATTAAATATTGCCTTGGGGATATAAAAAAACAAGTTCTTCTATTTAGTGCATGAATAGCTATAACCACTTAATGAATTCATTTATTTTTAAAATTATACATTTTTCATGTTGGCCATATTCAAATATAATTCATCTACAAAATACCCAGAATATACACATATTCCAAGTCTGGAAATATTTTTAAAATTTTCGTTATGTAGTATGAGAATCTTAGAATGTAATTTCTTGGGTCAACCTAGATTGAGTTATAAATGATCAATACACTGAAATAATTAATATATATTTCCAGGTGTTATTGTGATGAGATATATACACTTATTCTTTCTAACAATGAATGTGTTTCCTATCAGTCACTCTAACAGAAATCTTACATGCAGGTAACACTTGATTTCATTAGTGTACTAAGTATATCTGAGAATATATGCTCCTCTAAAGCTACAGGGATGCTTATTCCCTTGTACTAATGAGCAGCACAAGCCCGGAAAAGAATGATGCATTCTTGTATAAAGCATGTTTACTTTTTATTAAGTTTTATATGTTAGCATTTATTTGTTTCAACATAGACAACTCTGTTGCACTCCATTTTCCCTAAGTATCTTTTTTACACATTTCTTTGTAACAACTTATTTTGGCAAGGTTGTTCAAATAGAATTTGAGTACTTTCACCCAATAGGGACACAATGAGAGGGAAGTCCAAGCAACAACAATAAAGAACAGCAATATTAAAGTTTAGCATATTACACATGAATTAATAAGGTTTATCAAACCCATTGTGGTGCCGCTTACTTGTTACGCCAACACTCAGGAGGCTGGGGCAGGAGGATTATCATGAATTTCAGGCCAGATTGGTTTACATAGTGAGTTCAAGGCTAATATGAGCTGCATAGTGAGACCAAGTATTGAACAAAAGAAAAGAAAACAAAACAAGGTATATCCATGGCTAATCTCTCTTTTAAAATCTTGAATTGACCTTCAAAATTTCAATGAATTGAATCAGTAAAGAAAACAAACAGTATTAAACAAATATAAGTATTAAAATATAAATACTTGGATGAAACCAAGTGGGTATGGGCCAAGTCCAAATTTCTAAACTCAGAACTACAATTCTGTAATTGAAACATCCAACTGATCATGTATTGTTATTTTTCTGATTTGGTTTGAGTAATTATTGCACAGGTCTTTCACGATAGCTGTTTATCATTAGCTAGCAAATGCAAAATATTGCCAGATTCTTAACTTCCTTGTATTTCCCAACTTTTAAACACAAAATAAAATTACAAAATATAACAACAGTACATGTATAAATTAATTTAGCTTACACTACTAAATAAGTAAAATAAATTTAGATTGTACTGTATGAAATATAGTAAAAGTACTTGATAAAAATTTAGAAAATTAAGCTAATAAAAATAAACTAAAATAAAGCTAGTTATATTTTCTTGCGATGTTGTTAATATAGCTTTACATTTTAACATCATTCAATGAATAAAAGGTATGCAAAGTGAGTTTTATTTCCTCTATTCCTCCCCACAAAATACAAATAAAACAGGTACATTCTAAGCTGTAATACCACTATAATAGTACCCTATGATTTAAACATTTCTATAAAAATTCAACAGAGGTAAAGTAGACACAGATCAAAGTACCATATTTTGGCAAATTATGACTATACAGTTAAGTAATTTAAATAATTCCCAGCAAAAACAAGGGGCGAAATTCCCAGAATAATTAATTTTTCTTTTGACTGCATGGTTCCCAGTATGAGAAATGACGTAGTTCTAAGATAAATTTTAAAAAACAAAAGCATTTAAATAACAGTTCTCAAAATAAGATTTTAATTAGTGGAGGCATTATGAAAAACAGTATGGAGGCTCCTCAAAATTTCAAAATAAATTAGCTTAAGATCCAGCAATCTCACCAAGGAGTGTGTATCCAAAATAAATAATGTCAATCTGCTATGGAGATATTTGGCTTTCCATTTGCATTGCAGCCCTAATCAAAATAGCAAGATATGGAAAAAACCAAAGTATCTGTCAACTGATTAACAGATAATGAAAATGTACCACATATACAGAGGGAAATGCTATTTGTCTATGAAGGAATGAAATCCCGTCACTTGTAGGAAAATAGAAGGAACTGGAGATCATTATACTATGCCACTTCCACGAGGCTCAGATATAAATATGGTACAAAGTTACAGTTAGGAGCAAGAACTCCTTATGTGGTATTATTGTCCAGTATAGTGACTATAGGTAATTATCATGTGCTATGCATTTCTGAAAGCTAGAAGAAAGAGATTTAAGGTTTCCAATATAAAGAAATAATAGGGCCAGGGATGTAGCTCAGTGGTACAACACCTGCCTGGCAAGCACAAGGCCCTGGGTTCAATTTCCAGTACAGTATACATATATACACACATACACAAGTAAATAAATATTTGATTAGGTAAATATATTTAACATTATACAGTGTACCCATGTGTTGACACATTGCATGATACTCCATCAATAAGAATATTTTTTTATTTTATGTATGTATGAAGAATATGTGTTATGTACATATGACAACTCCCCACTATAAATGTAATCATTATGTACTGTAAACATGTAGTCATTAAATTAAAAGTTAAATAAGCAAAAAGTAAATATTATGAATGTATGAAATAAAATAGTTTTTTTTTTTTTAAGGAAGAAAGAAAATAAGCTGATCCCAGATGCAAAAAGCATATAATTTCCTACAGTTTTTAAAGCTATTTCTTCTGATACCTAAAGTAGTATGCAAGAATTTGAGGGAAAGGGCCACTGAATAATAACAATAATGAATAGATAAATGAAAAGAGATTACATAGAGACAAATGCCCTAGAATTCTTTCTCTTTGAAGAAATGTCCATTGAGAAGTGCATTTGTGTTAATACATAACAAAAGTTATTTTGTTATGTACATAACAAGTACATAACATAGTTAATAACATAACAAGTACATAACATAACATAGTTAACATTTAACATAGTAAAATACATAACAAGTACATAACATAACATAGTTAAGTACATAACATAGTTCTCCATATAACAAAAAGAACACAGCAGAAGCAAACTTTAAAGTAAATGAGAGAGAACAAAATCTTTGATAAGGGCAGTATATATTGCCTTAAATATCTTATTTATTTTATTAGCTTTGTGAGCAGATTTCATGGGATGAGCTTTTCACTCTTACCGCATTTTTTGTACATATGGATTGATACCCAAATGTAACATTGACAGGATGAATAACAGTTTACAAACACATAATCTTGGACCACAATTACATATCACTTCCTTGTACACATTAAGGAACTCTGAAACTCCTTGATTGGAAAGCAATACAAATAGATCTCTTTATAAGATTTCCCTTTTCATTTTTCATCCCATTAACTCTCTTGATGAAAGATGCGTGCAGATCCTGGGAGGACTCAGCCTTCTCTCTAAAGGTCTCAGACACGCTGCACTGAAAGACTGGGAGTATGTCACATCAATTTCATTTGATAGGAGACATTTTCCAAAAATAAAATTCTTTTTGGTGTCGATAGCCTCAGCCTAAAATGTTACAGAATGGGTCTGTTCAATTGTATTTTCTACTTTTAAATAAAAGTTGCATAATCAGAAATAACTTTGAAAATGAAATGATTTGTTATATTCAAATGAGATACCTTGGAGACTGTAATTAACTTTGCACTCTGCGCTCTTATCCGCATTAATGAAGGAAAGTGTTCCAATAGTTAAACAGAAAGAGCACATTTTTACATAAGTTATATTGACTCACTTCTTTTAACATGAAAGAGGCAACATGGACTACAAATTACTTCTGCAAAATGAGAAAAACACTAGCAGTGTCACTCCAGAGAGGAGACAATGGTATATATAACTCTCCAGAACATTCTTTTCAGTCCTAATAAAAGGATGTTATACATTGATTTATTGCCAACCATTTCTCTTCTCTTGGTACTAGTGAGTTCATGTATGTCTCCTTAAAATATCTACAAACTACTTGACTATAAAACAATGAAATTATAATGCAAATTCTTTTGGTGGTAGAATGGACCAAATATATTTAGCGAATATCTCTTTAACTACAGAAGACTATTAGTAGTGTTTCTGAATTAACATTTGTATAAATTCTGACATCTCCTGTCTTAAAAAATTTAATAATTATTTGCACTGCTCATCGAAATCAGTGAATAGTAACTTTACAAGCAAAACCTGAATATATTTTTCAGTTCTTCCAAGCTAAGTAACCGTCAGCGTTAGTGGCCACATAATACGCAGTATATTCTTGCCGTACATCAACATTTTTATTTATATTTACTCTCGCCTCATGAGTAAGTACATAAAAGCAAAAATTAGCATGACCATAAAGAATTGTTGATCAACTTTCCTTCAGGATTCTATTCATTTAAAATTTTCTATAGCTCGGCAAAGGTCTCCGCCTGATATTCCTTATGCAGATTTTTAAGATAAAAATACAGAGTTTATTTATGTATCCATCATATTGATATAGATTTACACGTTTTTTAAATTCCAAATTAAAACTTTATCACAATTCTGTCCATTTTTCCTTTATTTAAATATCTAGTACTCGGACCACTATAGTACTTTCTCAATTGTTCATAAGGTCTAAATGCTTGTCTAGAGTTACCCAGTGGACCAAAATTTTACCACCTTGAAATCATACAGTACATGATGAGTTTTTTCTGTTTCAAATCCCACAATACCTTTCATGCTGTTATACCTAAAATAAATAAATAAAACAATAAATATAAATAAAACTCCATCCTGTTATACCTAAAATGCCTCATTTCAAAGTTTTGGAATGTGAAGACCTGCTTATAGCTGAAGACCTTATACTCTGCCAAAAGTCTCCCACACCCAGTTTACTAGAGCGGCAAAATAAGACACTTTCCTTTAGAACCAAGAAGTGAGACTACTTTTGAATTTTTCAAAATGAGTTGTATTTTGTGTAAAGTTCATAACACCATTTGCTTTGGGTCTTTAAGATTTCAAATACAAGGCATACTCTTAAAAAGTTTGTCTCTTCAATTTAAATTATTGCCTTGTAGTTCTCTGTTACTGCTCTAGTCTCACTCTGTACATTGCACTTTTCACCGTTCCTTGGTAAATAATCGCTTGTGATTCATGCAAAAAATGATTATTAATTATTGTGTTCACTCTTTCTCCACTGTATTTACAAACAGCAACTGGTGCATGGTATATGTCTAGTATGTACATGGTAAATATTTAAAGGCATGGATGATCAATATTTTATAACAATGATTTTTACATCTTATCAAATTAAAATAAGCACATTAACTTTAGTTTTAATCAATTAATAATGACATGTATATTTAAATCAAATCTATCATACTCTACTCAGCATATCTTCAATGTTTAGCATAGTAACAACAAGGAATATAAGGTTCACTTTCTTATATATGAACACCTTGAAAACATGTACAATACGTGATCCTTCTCAGATATTTATATGTACACTGAACACTGTTATATCTGAGAGCTGATGACTGATACATCTTGGTAAGTCTGACACTGATTATATAATTATAAGAAGAAATTCACAGTTCATTGTCCAGAAAAATTCTTACATTTTAATTTTTTTTGTTATTCTTGCGATCCTATTTGTTAAATGACTTCTGTCTACTTTCTTATTGTTCAAGACAGTCTAGGCCATGCTGTGATAACAAACATCACCAAATTCTTAGAGGCTAGCGAGTGCAAATTCTTCTCTCCTACTTGTTTCCATTGCATGTCAATCAGAGACTGCACTCAGAGTCTTTTTCTACTCAGCACAGATTGTTTATATAGCCATAGTTTCCAGTACTATCAAATTTGGTGGAAGAAAGAGTTCTATGAGTGCTAATATTAGTAACAAAATATTCTGAAACAGAAGTACCACATCTTTCCTCTTTCAACTTACTGAATAGAATTAGTAACTGGGCATTCACAAAGCACTTCTGTGTCCAAGAAACTGAGATACAAAATATTTATTAAAAATACTAATGAAATGTTATCATAGATTCCTGAAGAGATTGATATTAATGAATAGCAGACTCCAAGACTCTATATTTTAATAGCTTAATCATTCAATGCTCATTTCTGTATAGTTTACATTTTTAAAGTAACTATGCTGCAATCTTTATTTTTGATGCGAATAAACTATGGTAAAGTGATTCTCAATTTATATTTTTGAATTTAAATGTAAATATTTGGTATTTAAAATTATTATGGTAACCAAAAGATAACAGACATTTATGGTTTTCTATATCTATACAATTATAATTATATACATATGTTATAGAGTAATGGCACATTTTAGAAAACTTTAAATGCATAATCTAGGTGCAGTTATTAACACTTAATTTATTTCCTAAATATTCCTGTTCTCTTAGAGTCCATGGGACATAGGCAGAGAGGAATTTCAATTTTCCTTTATTTTAGCCATTAGAAGTTAAGAAGGCTCATTAACTTTCTAGCTCACTTTGTAATTTTAAAAAGAAAAAAGAATCCTATAACAAACTATTTTATATATCATAATAAAATAAGACTAAATTCTATTGATTTAAGAAAGCTCTGCATTTCTTTTGAAGTTGCCCTTTAAAGTTAATCAATATTAAAGAAATTTCTTGAAAGAAAGAAGAAACAGTCTGTAGCAGATCTTAATTTTGTTGACTTGGGCTTCTATAACAAAATACTATGGGCTCAGTGGCTTAAACAGCAGATATTTATTTCTCATAGCTCTAGAGACTACAACACTTACTATTAAGTTACTGGCATATCTGGTGTCTTTTGAGGTCTCTCCTTCTAGCTGGTTAGCAGGCACTCTCTCAGTGTGCTCCTGTGGCTTCCCTCAATAGGTACGGTGCACAGAGTGAAGTTTCTCTCCTTACCAGAGCATTGTTATATCAGTATGTTATATCAGTATGTAGCCACCCTCAGGAATTAATCAGCATCTAATGAGCTTTTAAGTGCCCCATCTCCAAACACCATCACAGTGGATGTGGGGACTTCACCATATAAATGGGGAAATCACAAACATTTAAATCATAACAAAATATTCATGGCTTGTTTAAATAGCTTCATACAAGGAATGAGAGGGCAGAAGAAAGTAAAACTTTATCGGCAAGCAAAATAGCAGATATGGAAGCCTTTGATGATTTAATTAGCTCACAGATGCTTTCAAGAGGATGGTACTAGTTAAATTAGTGACAAAAATTATTAGTAACCATTACTGATATGAATAAAGAACAATGACTAGGTAAAAGTAAAAAATCAATAGGTAAATTCTAGAATGGTAAGCTTTAACTATGTGGAAACAAATGGGCACAGTACAGGCCTTATAGTATTAGCCTTCCCTAAGAAATTATTACAAATACATATTCTGAACCCCAACCTCAGAAATACTGAATCAGAAACTCTGGCGTTGAGGTTCAGCAATCTGATTTTTAACAAACACTCTAAGCAATTTTGCAAAAGTTGAAGTTTGAGAGCTATGCTGCAAGCCATGCAAATAGAAATGTCAATTACAGGAATCCATTTATATGGATTTATAGATTTCAGAGCAGAAGTTTGAGGTACAGATATAAATCTTGGAGCAATCAGCACATTTAAAACCATAGGAATGGGCTGGGGATATGGCTCAGTGGCACCACACCTGCCTTGCAGGCATGAGGTCATGAGTTTGATTCCCAGTACCTTCAAAAAAAAAAAAAAAAAAAGAAATAACTGAAAATAACTTTAATGAGTGGGATGAGAATGAAGTCACAGCCCTGAGACCAACATTTCCATTTTCTGGTGTGTATAAAGAAGTTATAAAATTTAGCAGTCAGAGGGGCAGGAAAAGGCAAGTGATGTGAGAGATATCAAGAAGCCAAGTGAAGAGATTTTCAAAGAAGTAATACACAACCTTCAATGAAGCTAAGAAATTTGGCACATCTTAAACAGTAATTCTTTGGTTAATGCTTAACAACTGCTTAGCAATTTTTATTAATCTCCGTTCTGTAAATACACCCAGCATGGTTGATGTGGAGCCACCAATTTAACATAATTGTGTAGAGTGTCCTCTTGGCACTAGATACCAATAGCGCCCCCTATGTAGCATTTCTCCCCTATGAATGCATTAACTACTAAACAAATGGAAAAGATTTAGAAAATGCAAAGTGTAATAAAATGGAAATAAATGAATTTTGTATATTTATAGCTCATGGTTTGATACAATAAATGTGTAACTGTGGTATAAATATGTGATCAATGCTTTAAAATACCTGCATTTAACAGTAGCATTGTAAAATTCCTGAGAATTGAACAATTGACTACTGTGAAGGCAAATGCATAAAATTAAGTAAATAATTGCTTACAAATAAAAGATTTAAAATACAATATTTTCAGGTTCTATGAATTTCCTATATAATATTAATATTATGTTGAAAACATACATATTATCCTTATGTTTTGTACTAAATTTAAATCATCAAAGATAGGGAAATATGATGTCTTTTTTATTTTAAAGAGAAAAAACAATAACAAAATAACAACAATGAAGACGAAAACAAAGCCACACAAAAACAATAAAAAAGATACAGGATTTCAAAACAAGATGATAGATATTAACAAAGGTTTTTATATTACATATTGTTATGTTCAACGAAGTTGCTCAGATCACCAGACGTCAGAATGCAAGACTGGTCAAACAATTAAATACAATAATATATTGTTGTCTGTGTGTCAACACACATTACTATAGTGCACATTGTTGTCTTCAAATTAGTTGTTCTCGTTACCAGATATACGCTTGTCAAATTGGTCAAGAGAAAAAAATTAAGCATTAACTCTTTCTTTCAATAAACCAATCAACATCAGCAATGCACTTACCTCAGCTATCCTTGTATATACAAATATATATTTTATGACATATATCTCAAATAGCACAGAGCTAAGAATATAATGGTACCCCACAAAATATTGTTTTGCACTACACGCATGAGCCACACTCTTCTTAGCTGTAAAACAAGTTTTTGAATGCAAAAATTACTTCAGTAGGCGATTTTGAAAAAAAAAAACTATAAAACATAATTTGCACTAAAAATGTACTTATGATGTAGAAGAATTAGTTCATGCAGCATTAAAATCTGACAAAATTTATGCAGAAACCTGATTTTTTTTCTTTAGTTTAAGGTACATGTAACCTATGGGTACAGGATCTCTGCATGGTATAAATATCTTTGCTGCACTCACAGGGTGCATCAAACAAAACAGATGGACAAGGTGCACGAAATTTTTTAATAGGGTTAGGAGTCTAGTTCTGTGTGATTTAAGGTGGAATTTTCCGTGGATTATTTTTAGTACACTGTAATTTATTTTTTTAAAATGTGACAATTAATGTAATCTCCTGAAAATATCAAGTCCTTCCCTTGTCATGAAAGTAATCAGAAATATCAGAAACCACACAGAATTATAAAACATTTGAATTTGATTGGAATTCATGTAAAACTAAGTAACTATTCTTTCCTAAGAAAGTGTTCCTCTGATTGCCAGGGGAACATTACCAAAGTTCTATGCTTTTTTATGTTTTTAGAGCTGGTTGGACTAAACACTATAATTTGGGAGGTTTCAGGCAATGTAAATCTACTACCTAATATACATGAATGTTAGAAACTTAAAACTCTTGAAAATATAGACGCAGGCAAGGACTTTCTGAACAGAAAATCAGATACACCACAAATATCACCAAAGTTCAACAGTTGAGATTATATCAAATTAAAAGGCAGGTGCAAGGGAAACAGGCAAAAGTGTACAGAGAAAATCCACAGAATAGAAAAAAAATTGACAGCTAACCTTCAGATATCTGGATATGAAAAGAAATGCAAATATTTAGACTTTTCCAATTTGAAAAAAAAATAATCAAACTGAGCAATTGAAATGAAACAGACACATCTCAAAACAAGTACAAATGGCCAATAGGTATAGGAAAAATGTCTCACAAATTTGACCGATTGAAAAATGAAAATCGAAATAACACTGAGAGTCCATTTTATGCCAGAGAGATTGTCTAACAATCAAGGACTACAAACAAACAAGCAAATATATGCTTCTCAAACTGTGGGGAGAAATGGAATCTTTTACACTATTATTGGAAATGTAAGCTAGTGTAATCAGTATAGAAATCAGTATATAGAGTTCTCAAAATACTAAAAATAGACATTCCGTTTGACTCAGCTGTACTTCTTTGAATATCTTTCTGAAAGAGTTAAAGACATTATGTTACACTGATGTATGCATGCACACAGATGTTTACATTAGCTCAAATCATAATAGCTGAATCTTAGACTCAGCCTATATGACCTTTAACAAATTAATGAATAAAAGAAATTATATACCTCTATCTCTATCTATCTGTCTATTTATGTAAAATGGAATAACACTCAGCTATAAAGAAGTAAACATTTGAGGCATTTGTAGGAAAATGAATGTTGTTAAATCCATAATGATAATTTAAATAAATCAGATAGAGAAAGTTAAATATTATATGCTTTCTTATAGGGGAAGGTGTAAGTGTAAATACATTCAAGTGCAATATAAACTTTGTGCAGATGGAAAGGGGCCCTTGGGAATGGAGAAGACAGAAGAGAGGGGTGACAGGGGACATAGAAGGGATCAGACTGTGACATGTGTGCGTACCCTTCTTGCAAGATGAATACATTTATTATGTATTGCAAACGTACATTGCCTTAGTTGTTCTCTTTATTTCTGAGAAACAATACTGGACACCTGTAACTTAAAGAGGGAAGGTTTATTTTGCCTCTCAGTTACCATCCAGATTTAGCTGGATCCAGGGCAGAAGTAGCACAGTGGAGGAAAGGCTACTCACGTCAGGGCAGCCAGCAAGCAGAGAGCAAAGGGAGGAGAAGAGGGCGATCTACCCTTCCAGGTCACCCCCACATGACAGGTCCCACCTCCGAACAGCACTCAGGCACTGAACTCACCAGCAGATCCATCCAGTGATGGGCACTGGTCCTTCTGTATCCCAATCATGTCCCAAATGTTCTAAGTATGTAAAGTATTGGGAGGATAATCCCAATGTAAACCATAGCATACGCTCATGGAAATAAAATATATATATATCATTGCGTGTTATGTCTTCTTATATATCACATGTATATTTATAATTCTATACATAATAATATATTGTATCACATATAATATATATAATATATAGGATATATCTAATATCTTCTATATCTTATAATTATATATACAATATCTTATTATATATAGGGGCCATGTGTCCTCTTAAGTGTGCAGGGCAGGAATTCTCCCTGCTTCCTCCTGTCTTTCCTCCACTTGTTCAGAACTCTTGGTGCACCTTGATTTGCAGGTCCATCACTCCAATTTCTGTTTCTGTTCTCTTGTTCATATTCTCCCTGTGTGTTTTTGTCTTCTGTCGTTATCAGGACCCCCAGATATATTGGAATTAGTCTCCACTACTGAATTATCTTAACTTGATTCCATTTTCCAGGATCTCATTTACAAAAGAGGCCACATTCAGAGATATCAGGGGTAAGGACCTCAACTTAGCTTCTCTCAGATTCAATTGAACCCATGACCAATAACCATACCCATAGCCATACCTGTAAGTCTCCCACCTTGCCTGACTCTCCTTGTCCCCTCCCTGCTTGCCGGAAGAAGCACTTCTCTCAGGAGGAATCTCAGCTCAGCACTGGGGCTGTCACTGGCCAACACAAGAAAGGAGATAAGGTAGGACAAGGAAGGTTACAGGTCCTGGAGACATATGGAGGCCCCCCTAACTTTACAACAATCATTTCAAAGGACTCAGCTCACTGAGGTGCAAGACTGCCATTAGATTTCAACCACAGATGTTCATTGGGATCTCCCTGCCTAATGTCCTCTGCCTTCTCTCCATCCCTATAAAAGGGACATACTTCTCTGTCTTCAGGGCACAAGATCTTAAAATGCTCTCTGCCTGAACCCAGGCACAATAAGTTCCATGTCGTTTCCTTTACATAGCATGCTGCTTATTTACCTTACAGACCCAAGCATCACACATTCTGTCAGTGGAGAACAGAAAAGAAAGCACCTATTAGGTAAAGTCTAGCTAAATTACCGAGGACTGGAGTTTTAATTATGGCACAACTGCTGCTACATAATTAATAGGTCTTCCTTTTGAAAACAGTATCACAAACTGATGAATGATATAGAGATCGCTGACTGGAGTTTTATGAGGAATTCTCTCCATCACAAAGGAACAAAATAAACAAGCAAACAACAGGAATTTCACTGGAACACCAGGGCTCAACTGCACTGGGATGTGAGAGAGTTGTTGCAAAAGACTGTGTCATCAGTATGGAAATCAGAGGGGAGATTTTTCCTCAGCTACTCCCCTTCCAGATATATTCCCCATAGAGTTAAAGACATCATATTCCAATGATGAGAGTACATCCATGTATACATCAGAAAAATCCATAATAGCTGAAACTTGGAAATTTTAAAACTGTACATCCATGAATGGATGAAAGGATAAAGAAAATTTGGTATTTGTATGCACTGGAGTACTACTCTGTCATGAAAAAGTTATTTGCAAGAAATTGGATACACCTAGATATCATATGAAGTGAAATACAACAGACACAGGTGCTTATGAGAAGTACAAAGTACGAACGAAGAGCAAAATAGAAAATACGTAACAGAAAGTGGAGTAACAGATTTTGATCAGATTGGAAAAGGATCAAGAAATGAAGGGGAAAGGAACAGAGGAAAAGGTAATGAAAGGAAACCATCAAGACATTTTATATACATGTGACAGTTCTCCACAACAGTGTAAAATAATGTAATGCAAACACGCACTAGTAAAAAATAAAAGCAAAAAACAGTGCAAAACAGTATCCTTGAAAGTCATAGATGTAAAAGTTCTCAGTAAAATAGTAATAAAAACAATGATCTAGTATGTGTACTACTGGATATACACAGGAGGAATTCAAATCAGGACATAACAAAAACATGTGCACCTCTATTTTATTCCAGAAATATTCACCATTGCCAATATACAAAATCAACTTAGGTGTCCATCAGTAAGAGAATGGATAAGGACAGTGTGGTCTGTACAGTGGAATATTATTCAGCCATATTGTGAGCAAAATTCTGTCCTTTGTTGGAACATTTGTACTACTAAAGATATTATGTTAAATAAAACAGCTCACATACCGGGAGCCAAATACTGTGCATTCTCATACGTACAAGGTAAAAGTTTGAACTCAAAATCAAGAAGAGGGCCTGGGGATTTAGCTCAACGGCAAAGCGCCTGCCTGGCAAGCGCAAGGTAGTGAGTTCGGTTCCCGGTACCAGAGAAAAACCAAAAAAAGTAAGCTCAAAGCCAGCCTGAACTGCATAATGAGACCTTGTCTCAAAAAGACAAAAAAAAAAAAAAAAAAAAAAAAATCAAGAAGAAATTATTGGCTCCTAGGGTCTGTGCAAGACGTGTGGAAAGCAGATGGAGAGAGGGTGATTCACAGGTACGGTGGTGCAGCTGAACAGGAGTGATGTAGGATATTCTGCAAGATAGCTTGTTTGACAATATTCAGTTGAATATTTCAGAATAGCATCTAGAAAGTACTTTAATATTCTCTTTATAAGGAATATTAAATGTCTCAAGTGACAGACTTTTAAAATACCCACTTTGATCTCTATGCATTATACACAATATTGAAACATGACACTCTTATCCAGAAATGTGTACAATTACTATGAATTAATTACAAACAAAACTGTATTTGAAAAGAGCACGTTGTTCCTTAAAAATAAAATTTGATATGCTTTCAAATTTATCATATATTTTAAAATATTTTATTACTAAACAATTATATTGTGCAGCTAATCCTGAAATGTTCACTTGATTGAATTAAGAGCTACCTTGCAGATAAGTAAAGCTTGCTCCTGAGTGTGTTGGGCTGGGTCATGGAAGTAAGACATTGGGTAGTGCACATGGGCACTGGCTGATGCTTCCCAGGCATTATTCCCTTGCCCTTTTTCCTAATTGCCAAGAACTAAGCCCCCGGATTTTGCCATGCCCTCTGTCATGCTGGTTCTGCCTTGGAGGCAGCCAGCCATGGACTGAATGCCACAAAAACATGAGTCTAATTAAAACTTTCCCACCTTAAATGGTAGAGGGTGAGTGTTGAGTCTCGGTAACAGGAAATCCAATCCATATATTTTAATAGACTTTACACACTTAACACTATTAAATATGACATGTGAGGCCCAGAAGTGTTTCTAGTCATAATTTTCTTTTATTTGCATTATAATTAGTCATGCTTTCTTTTCACTTCAACTTAAAAATTTTCTTTTCACTTCTTTCAACTTTTCTTTTCACTTCTAAATGATAGAAAATATCATTTTTTCTTACCTTTGAACAACTGCTGTCTCTCATGCACCTTGAATAAGCATACCCATTTAATAGGACTATAAAAATTATGGTGTGACAATAAGGAGATCATTAACTTTATTGCTGCAATCATTGCATGGGGTTAAACTGTACCCTCAGCAACACAATTAGTGTCCAGGAAGTCCAAGTGTTCACCAAGATTTTTCTCACTGCAGCATGTGTTCCTTTGTAAGTAAAAATTTAATTATCTACCAATCCTGTTTTAGTTTCACCACTTCAAAGGAAGCATATATCCCGTCATAAAAGAAATTCCCTATTTACCTAGCTTTCATTTAATAGCATCATTTGAGTTATATAATGATATTTACATTATATGTGTTAATATAATTCTAAATATTAATCAAACAACATTTTATTGTCATTTAAATGCTACAAATAAGATAGCAATTATATGTACCATAGATTTTATACAATCATCATATTTACTATTATAATTAAATTTAATATATCACAAAATGATATATCATTCAAAAAACAGAAATAGATTCATTTCTTTTGTCTTTGTGAGACAGGGTCTCACTGTGCAATTCATCCTGGCCTTGAATTTACAGTGATTCTCTATCTTGCAGTGACTCTCCTGCCTCAGCCTCCCAAGGGCAGGGACTACAGATGTGTGCCACCACACTTAGCCTGAAATTTTAACTTTATATATATAGTGAGACATCTAAGACATGCCATAGCATTCAATAATATCAAGTGTATGAAAAACTGGATACAACCTGGCTAAAGACCAATTAGCAGTATCTTACAATATTTTAAGAAGTTTGATTTAGTTTTATAGTATTTCTTTATTATGATGGTACATTTGCCATACAGACTTTTGGCAGTATAGTTCGGTGAGATCACCTAATTAAATACACCATGCGTCAATCATAGATTAAAACAGATGATCAACAATTGCACCTGCTAAAAATAAAGTTGATTTCCCAGTAACTAAACAAATATATCGTAAGATATCTTTATGAACATAGTAAGGTACAACATAATGTTCTTAGTGTGGGAAGATTGTTTTTGTATGCAAAGAGAGGGCAAAAACCAATAAAAATGATAAGAATTTCAAAACAAGATGATAAGAAATTAACAATGCTTATTATAGTGCATATTGTTATCTTCAAAGTAGGTGCTCAGTTTACCCATTATAAGCATGCAAAATTGATCAAACACTATCTCAGAAGGAGGCAGATAGTAAGAATAGAGAAATTTCATATTTTACTTTATTTACTTTCTTTCATTCATTATTTTTAATTATTTATTTATATATTTTAGCTGTGGTTTCCTAAGGGATTATTTTCATGATCCTTTCACTATGTTTTGTTATATTTCACTACTGTTATAGAAATAGACTCAGTGTGAGGTAGATATGAATATTTTAGGAAAGAATATGGAAGTTATATTTAATAAATATTTCTGAAAATTTTAAAAGTGTAAGAAATTAGTTTATTTATTTATTTATTTATTTTTTGGTTTTTCTCCAGTACCGGGAACCGAACTCATGACTTTGCACTTGCCAGGCAGGCACTTTGCCACTGAGCTAAATCCCCAGCCCCAAGAAATTAGTTTAAAACTTACCTTTTCCTAGTTACATCATACTTCACATGAATTAACTTCAGATAGAAAAAAATGTCATTTAAATCAAGCAAAAATGTATTGTAATAAATATTTACAAATAAGGAATGATAACTTAGAAATCTTAGAGTTTTAAAAGAAATTATAGGTTGGGGACATAGTTCAGTGGCACACTGCCTGCCTGGCAAGCATGAGATCATCAGTTCAATTCCTGGCATCAAAATAAATAAATAAATAAATAAAATCATAGCAACAATGACAAAAATTATGCATAATGTTCATGAGAAAATACCACATATATTAGAAAAATATAACTAAATGGAAGCAAAAATTGAAATCAATATTATGGACATGAGACTGTGAAGGAAGAAATGGCTGAAACAAGGTTAGACATATATTTCAAGAAGCAGTGTTAATGTCTCTGGGGATGCTGGCCTACAAAGTTTACTCTACTGTTTGGAGGGAAGTTACAAGTGGCCCCTTCCCACAGTCTGAGCTATGAACTGAATTTCTCAGCAGGAATTACAAAAGTATCCTTTTGCCCATACATAGCTCTTGACAGTAGGCTGCCTTTTTCAGCTTATTTGTAGAAAATCCATGGCTGAAGAAACTCGGTGATGCTAACTCCTGTAAAAATTTGAACTTCAGGAAGAAGTAGCATGAAATTTGAACTGGAGCCCATACAGTTCCATGAACTCTTGACAAATTAAAAAATAAAATCTGCCCATGGGAAACACAAAGTACCTTCACGTCTCCTCAATAACTCAATAACCCTGAAAATGATCCCCTGTGTTTGAGAGTACATGAAGAATTCTGTACAGAAAAATGTGTTTATCAAGCAAAAAAAAAAAAAATCAACTCACTCCGTAGTGATGTTGTCTATGTTATTAACTGGATAATTATTACAGTTTTGAAAATCATGGCCAACTCCCATGATTGAAACCTTATTCTATTGAAGATATGGGGAGGATACTATATCATTAAGTGAAGAATAAAAAAAAACAAAAGTACACAAAATAACTATGGTTTGAGTAAGTGAACAGGCAATGACCAGAGGCATACATTTTACAAAAAGATAATGTACGGTTATGAATTTATCATCAAGAAAATGTTCAATCTGGTATTAACTAAAGAAATATGAGAGAGATTTATGTGTAATGTCTTTCTCACAAGTCTGATTAGCAAACTACATTAACTAATTGTGGGAACAATGAGCTGTCCATGAATAGTTTAATAAGTAATTGTGTGCGTATGTGTGCTTGCGTGTGTAAAATGGTATAATGTTCTTGGATAAGGTTGTGATGTTTTTTATATAGAACCTTAAAGAGGCAATGATTGATTCCTTAATTCATTATTTGAAAGCCTGCTTAATGAAAATCATTTTACAGGGGTAGGGGTCTGTAGGCACAAAAATAACATAGAAACTTCTACATACCTTTTAGCTACTCCTTAGTACAAGGAGTTAAAGACTACTTTACCAGAGGAATTGTGCTAGGAAATAGGTCAAAATGGTGAAAGAGAAAGAGAAAACAGATTTAAAAAGGCACCAAGTGGCCTTACGGCTTGCACCAAGAGACCCGAAAAAGAGTGGACAGGCAGGACACAGGGACAAAGCCAGCCCCAACTCCAAAGAATAGAGGAGAGAAAAGGAGGGCTGAATCACTTTCAGGCAGTATGACTCACACCTATGCACGGGCATATGCACATATATACATGTGTATTAATTCTAAAGTCACTCCATTATTCACTATAAGCTCATTACAGAGTACAACAGATACCCGTATGTCCCCTTACAGATACTAAACTAACCAAAATTAAAGCAGTCCCTTGCCAGCCCACTGCCCACTGCAAGGATAAGCCCTTAAGAGGTACTTAAAGAACAAGTAAAAGACAGAAAGAAGCTGCAGGTAGACCACAGAGAAATGATGTTGGGCGGAGGTGTCCAGGAACCAATCCAGTTATGGCAAATTCATGATGGAGCGTGTCACTCCCCCTATAAAAGCTGCGAACTGAAGGGCCACAGGTCATCCATCCTTACAGAGCCCCCATACTGATTCTTTCTTATCAGAGTAGCTATTGCCTCCTTTGCGCTCCCTTCCTTTTCCTCTTTACAAATCAAGTGTCTTCCTTTTGTTAAACCTCGTCTTTCAGTTTTTCATTGGGGTTGAGTATGCAATACTGATGGTCTGCTTGGACAGCAGGCTAGCGGTTCTCCTTATCCTCCAGATGTGACATCTTTTGTTCTCTGACCAGGAGCCAAAAGTGACGATTTTAAATACAATATCTTGTAAATTCAAATGGCTGAACCGGTTTACTATTATATATGTTGATACATTGTGTCAACTTGAGAAATTTAGAAGTTTAACTAAACAATTCAGAAGGGAGCCAGGCTTCTTACTTTATAAACATCCTCAACCTGTGCAAGAGGAAGGCATGGAGATGGTGTGAGTGCTACACCCACCCAGGGGTCGGGTAGCCTCCTTTCAATATAAGGGAGGAAAAGAGGTTTGCTTTCTCCCTTTTGCTCTTGCTGCTTTTGTTATATTCTGCTGCCTTGAAATGTTGCCCCTGTGCCATGCCACCCTGCCTTGGAGCCAGCTGATTATGGACTGAAACCTCCACAATCTGTGAGATAAACAAACCTTTTCTTCTTTAATTTTGGGTGTTGGGTGTTTTGTCTCAGTCAAGAGAGAAAAGTAACCAAGACAACTGTATATACAAATGACATCACCCTTGTGGTTTAGATCCAGAATGTCCCCCAAAACCCTCATGCACTCAGAGGCGGTGCTTTTGGAAGGTGATTTAATCTTGCCAATGCTATAGTCATCAGTGGATTCAGGCACGAATGAATTCAGCCTATTAGGAGCTGTGTAGTGTCAGAAGAGGCAGGTCCCTAAGAGCAGGACATGACAGCTCTGTGGAGTATCTCAGGCCCTAGCTCTTTCCTTTCTCTCTGCTTCTTGCAGGCATTGTCAGAAACAGCTGTGTTCCACCCCAGCACTTCCACCAAGGAGCCAGCTAAAGAGGTACTGTAAATAACAGTAAGGGAAAATAAACCTACCTCTCTCTTTTTTCCATTGTATGGAATATCATGTGTAAGCAGTGGGAAAGTAAACAAGACAGCCATATAATATGCGGCTACAACTCACAAAGATATACATTGTTGCCTTGCTTCTGTAATAAAAATATTTACAGAACACTCATACTAACATTTAGTGCCACTCACAAGCTAATAATTGCACATTTGTTTAATGATAAACAAATTAGGGTGGTTAACTCAGTCCAATCAAGTAGTAGAATGCTAGTTGCAAAATGTAGGTAGAATACCCTCATTTGGTGTATACTCTCATAGGATGCATACAAAATGTTTTTAAATGTTCGCACAAAATTATCAAAAGAAATCATTTGAATTACAAACAATTACATTGAGATACTTAGAAATATGTTTATAAATTAACTCAATATATCCAGGAGATATTACTTATTCCTTTATACCTAAGAACATAGATAATGTTTTATGAAAATAAAAAGGTAGAACAATTTATAAAACTCTATTCAGAATGTATATTCTTTAGAAATCAATCACCTGTAATAATTCTGCCTAAATTTCATATTCATAGGAGAGGCAGCAACTTCATTCAGTGGTTTTATAATAAATTTCTATGATGTTAATGTTCAAATATTTTCCTGTAGTATTTTAATGTCCTTTCAAACAGTTGAATGTCCTTTTTGAATGCTATGAAGGAGAGATCTACTCCAAGTCTCTCTCATTGACTTGGGTAGAATGTTTGCCTTACAATGTATTTGTAAATCATCTTTCCTGTATGCAGGTGTATGTCCACAAATATTGCATCAGAGCTCTCCCTAATGACCTTTTTAAACAGGATTACTCCAGTGGATAAAGACCTGAGTCCTAAATAAGTACTTATTGTGAATTACAGGGGGTTTTAGGAGGATTTCTACACATGATTTTGAAAGAGATCAACATACTTTAATCTATGATCCCATTCATTGACAAATATTTACATTCCAGTGGTATTTATATCTAATGGTATTAAGTATTAATGGAAATATATCCACTACCTATTTCTTTCTGAAGATATTTTCCTCTCCTGTCACAGGAGGATCACATTCCACAGTTGACTTAGGAAGCAAGGTCAACATGCCCAAATACTTTCTCAGATGGAAGCACAACCCTCCTTACTGAGCAATCCTAAGAAATTTCTAATTTATTTCTGCTACAGATTCTGAGTCTAGGTAATCCCGCAAAGCCCTGCAGTCTTTCTTTTTTCCCAATAGACGTAAGTTAGTGATTCTATGTCTTTTTTTTTTTTTTAAAGGAACCCTTAAAACAAGAGAATGAAGATTGCTGGCTGAGGTAAAAAGAACAAAGTGAAGAGATCTCTTCTTCTGTGGACTTCTTTGCCATGATGAATAATGGGTGACCACTGGAGAACAAAATCTGAATCTTGAAACACCTAGTGATCACAACATAGGACTTTTGAATTTTAAGCTGAAAGAGGATTCTTATTCTATGTGAAAACAATCTAGGTTTTTAATTCTTAAATTTTCACTATACATGACTGGCTTAAAAGCACAATGAAAAATAAAAGAATGAATTATGGAGGTCATGTAAGCCATTCAAGCATTAGTTTGGCTTTTCTCCTATTACAGGAACTTTAAATACAAATTCTAGTCTTTTCTCCTTTCATTTTCTTTCACTTTATGAATGTTACATATCTTTATTTAAGCTTTTTAAAGACAATACTTATTAGATTATTTGTTAGCTGTAGAGCCATGGAATGTCCACATTAAAGCGATTAATTACGGGGTGTTTCCGAGTCTTCAGCTTCTGATTTTGCTCCACCTTTACCACAGTTGCCTGGTCAAAGCTGAGCTCTGGCTTTGTCCAGCAACCCTGATGCTCTGCATCTGGATCTGAAAAACTAAATTTGTTGGATCACAGTATCTGCTGTTAACCTTTTAATTACCACACTCACACAGGGCATTAACGCTACCTGGAAATTCAGCTAAAATTCTCTGTTCCCTTCCTTCTTTCATCCACAAGGGGAAAACTCCACAGCTTTTCTTCTTTTTTTTTTTTTTTTTTTTTTTTTTTTTTTTTTTGTCAACCTTCTGAGATATTCTTTTTCTGAGCTGATGTCATTAGCCTTTCTTTCTCTAGAAAATGGGAATCATTCAGGGAAAACACTTTACATGGTTGTTCATAACTGATCTAAAACTCTCTTCTTGCACAGCTGTGTTTAAATTTCTCTGTCCTGTTTATGATTAAAATGTCAGAACTGTTCATGCTCAAGTAAGATTCCAAAATCTCTCTGTCCTTCATACATGAGATCCCTTAACCCCTCTCCTATTGAAACTCTTACAGTTGTCTTTCCATTATTTTATTTATTCAATACTTTATCAATGATATACATATGAAATATTCTCTAACACTCTACCCTATCCCAAAACAATGTATTCCCTTAATCCTGTTTTTAAATCCACAAGCAAAGCTCTATCTGCTACAATATTTGATACAACACCTGTGGGGGCAAAATCTCTGTGTTCTGTCTCCAATTCAAGGTTTGTTGTCATCTGTGGGTCAAATATCAAATAATATTGTACACTCTTTCTCTCATTTTGGGGTATGTTTAAGGTCACCAATGATCTTATATGACCACCAATTATTAGTCATTTGGTTACAGTAACCACTGTGTAACACAAATCAATGTTCCTTATTTTAGTGTTTTCTTTAATTTACAGACCATCACTTTTTATGTGTTGGCACTCTACTTCTTTGTTTTAGCTTTGCAGAGTGTTTCATACCAGATTGCATTGAAGAATCAGAATATATTAATAAAAAATCACTGTGCCATTGGTAAAAATGAAAAGGAAGATGTTAGTTAAAAGCAGTGATATTAGAGCAAGAGACTATGCTGACTTGGAAATTCAGCAGAGGCATCAAGGAATATAATTAAGAAGCAGACTTAATGGAACAGTAGAAGGAAAACTCCTGAATGGAGACATCAAAAATTATGGAAATCTTGGGCACAATGGTATACACCAGCAATCCAGCTGCTTGAGAAGCTGAGGCAGGAGAATTGCAAGTTTCAGGCCAGTTTGAATAACTGAGGTAGATCTTGTTTCAAAATAAAACAAACACATAAACAAAAATAAAAAAATAGATTGATAAATACATAAATGAATAAATAGGAATAAAAAGGTGTAGGGTTGTGGGTCCCTGAGTAATTCAATAGTAGAGCATTGCTAGGTTTGGTCCCCAGGACCACAACTGTAACCAAAGGATTGGGGGTTTCTCGATTCACTACTTGATGTGAATGATTGCTGGAACTAATCTGTATCTGTCCGAGATTGGACCTGAAGGCCAAGGTCGAGGAAACAGAAGGTCAGGGAGGCTGAATCAGGAAGCCAGGCGAGCCTGACAAAGATTTGGTCAAGAAAAGAGTCTTCATCTGGTTCTACTTACCTTTACCAACCACTCAGTTTCAAAATTCCCCAAGATTTAGACTTGTACTCATCCACTCGGTATATAAAATCTAAGCCACTATTTTGGGCATCCATGCTAACTAAATTCAGCTAGTTTCACTTTTTAAGCTTTTAATCTAAATATTTCTCCTAAATTGAGATGTATATCCAACTAGCTGCTAGATATATGTGTTTGAACTTTTATTAAAATTTACATGTAAATATTCCCAATAAATTACTGCAGATGTTGTCCCACAAATTAGCATCTTGTTCTTGTGTTTTAATCTCAAAAATCATATTATGTGAGTTCTTTAATACGCCTCTTTATTTTATTCTGCCATCCATTTTATTTTATTTTATTTATTTATTTATTTTTATTTTTTTGGCTTTTTCTCCGGTACCGGGAACCGAACTCACGACCTTGCGCTTGCCAGGCAGGCGCTTTGCCGCTGAGCTAAATCCCCAGCCCCTCTGCCATCCATTTTAAGAAGTCCTTATTACTTTCTCTCCAAAGAGGTCTAAAATTTAAGCACATCCAATTACAACGTCTAGGTTCATAATACCATGCTTTCCTATTTGCATTTTTAGCCACCCACAAAATCTTTTTTTCACATTTGCCTACAGCAGCAAGAGCAAAGGATTTATTTATTTATTTATTTGCTTAACTGATTATGTATTTATGTTTGAGGCAAGGTCTTGCCTCATTGGTCACGTTTGTCTTGAAATTGTGTTTTTCTCCTTCCACCTCCTTAGTCCCTGAGACTATAGGCATATGTCACAGCACAGGGACAGTGCACAACAGTCCTTTTAAATTGCCAATTGCATAGCCTCATGATTTTGTATAATGCCGTTTGATGACCTTGCACCTTGTAAATATGGAATCATAACTTATCATACCCTTTATGATATTAACTGATCTGTCCTCAGACTTCTTTTATAACCTTAATGTAATTATCAGCTTTGGCTTGTTACAATGAAATATCTGAGGTAGCTAATTAAAAAAGAGAAAGATTTCTTTAGCTCACAAATCTCCAGGTTCAAAGATCGAGATTACGTGGTCCTATTGATTTGCCCTCTAGTGAGAATGGAGGACTGATGGCCCACTTTGGCAAGAGTTAATGTGCATGGAGAAGCTCACATCGTCAAACAGGGGTGGGAAAGGGGGAAAGGGGTGAGGGGAGGGGAGAGGAGGAGGAGGAGAGAGAAGAGAATACAAGAGAAAGGGAGACAGGGAGGATAGGGGAGAGAGAAGGGAAGGAAATGGAACCGGAGGGGAGGGAGACTGCAGTGTCCTACTTCCTTCTCCTGAGGCGCCACAATGACCCGAAGAAGTCCAGTCAGGTCACACCTCCCAAATTTACCATGAACACTCAACCCTGACAACCTGGTGGCCAAGACTTTCATCAGAATGGACTCTGGGGAAACATTCAGACAGTTTTCACCAAAGCACTCGGCTCTGTCTGAGTCTTTCCTCCCTTCTTTACTGTGCTTCAGCTACATGATTGATAAGTTCAGAGGAATCCATACAGAGTCCCACATCTCTTCCTTTGTTTTTTTTTTTTTTTTTTTTTTTTTTTTTTTTCCTCTGGTACTGGGAACCGAACTCACAACCTTGCGCTTGCCAGGCAAGCGCTTTGCCACTGAGCTAAATCCCCAGCCCCCATCTCTTCCTTTGTGCTGTGTTTTCCTTCTTCAAATTATTGTGCTTCAATTTTGGATATGTCTCATTTTCTCACTTGTCACTTATTAGCTCAAATATAAATTTATCAAGAGGTCCTCAAATGCCCTGAGTAAAGAGATCTACAACCTGCTGAACAGGTACATGGGCACTTGCTTCTGACTTACATTCTTCACTACACTTAGTACCTATTAACAAGGACTACATTCGTCATTATCTGCCTGCTGGATATAAATTACGTTAGAGGAGGAATCTTTACATCTCACCACTTCAAACATTCCATGGTAAGTATTTAATACCTATTTATTGAAATTAAAAAGTGTGTAAAACATTCGTCTCAGTATAAAATTTTCCATTTTGGAAATATGAAGCATTGCAATAAAACCTATGGATCATGATATATTAGTACTCTAATTGAACTTGGAGAAAGAACACAGAATAAAGCTAAGTCTAATTTTATTAACCGAAAATATTTAAACAAAAGGAAAAATTTTATAGTCAAGTCCATGGTTTAAAATGAATTAATTCCATAACTAATATGGTTACGCATGCATATTATACACATTTATGTATTATTATACAAATAATCTTTTATTTTTATCACTATTAAGGCTTATAAGTAGTAAGTAATATAATATAAATTACTATAAACATAGTATATACTGGAAATCTAGAATTTTTTGGTGTCAGTCTTTATCTATCTTCTAAATTACTCTATCTGAAAAAAAGAAAAAAACAGGTTGCAATTTACTCTTAGTAAAGAGAAAAGCCTATAGATTTGATGACACAAAAACTGATGTAAGATGTAAAACCTTTCAATAATTTTCTCAAACAAACACACCTTTTAAACAGTGAAACAATGGAATTATCATCCACAGATGATCTTCTTATACAATGCAGAATATTGCTAGATAGTTGGATTATGTAGCTAAAAAGAGGAGGAATTGAAAGAGATAGCACAGTGTTACAGATCATTATTTATTTTCCTTTCATGAACATCAGAAAAATAGACAAGGAAGTGCAACGCTTACAACCTGGGCATACAGTAGAGTAGCTGTAGCTGAGTTAGAAATGAAAGAACCGTGGCTGAACCAAAGTCCCAAAGGATAAACTGAGATCTCTGTTTCGAAATCTCCGTGGTGCATAACCGGGATGCATGAATTAGTCAAGGAAGAAGTGGGTTACCAAGAGATGCAACTAAGAAACGCTGAGGAAATTCAACTGAAGTAAATAATTCTCACTAGCAGCCATGATAAAGAACTAAGAAGTCATGCCAGCAGAGCACCGGGGAAGATTCTCCAGTTTAGTGATCTGCTGAAGATCAGTAGTTATAGAAAATTCATCATGAGAAATATCACAGGTTGCAAATTTGAGAGTAAATTTTAAGACGTTTAGGAAGGGAATTCATTTTCACAGATTTGTCGTGATGCTATTGCTTCCATTGTGACAATGACAATTAGTGGAAAAATATGGCCAAATGAACAAAAAGTTTTGACTAAAAGTATAACTAAGGTAGTGTATTACATCTCAGGTTGGTGGCAGCTGTATGTCGTACTTAAATCGGTGGATATATGTTGTCACAGAGAAAGTATTCTCAATGTTTGTGTTTTGTGTACACACTGTTCCAGAGAAAGCCCACCTCCAAAGACTCAACCCGGACAAGTGCATAGCTCCAGCAAGAGTACAAAGAAGCATGTAGCATATGGAACCAGAATAAATCAGTGAGTCTAATTTTGCTTATCTCTTCCTGAAAAAATGCAGAGGTAAAGAAAATCTTGAACAAGTACAGGAGCTCTCTCACCTAAATTATGTATCTTCACTTGGGCAATGAGTTTAACTTTCTTACCTATACAGTGTTACAATATTTGAAGAAAACGTTTTAATTTCTCATGGCTATATTATCATTCAATACATGAAAAATAATTCATTCATTAATAGGAAATTATTTAAAATATTTTTTGTGGAACTATAACTTATTCTTAGATTAAAAAGTGCAAGAGAATATTGAATAAGTACTTAAAAGAATGAACGGAAATGTTTATTACCTTAATATAATGATACTTCATTTAAAAACAAAATATGGTTTATATTGATAACAGACTATGCTTCAAATTGAAATGTAGATGAAGTTAAAATTATTTTGTTACATAAAGGAAAACCATAACTGCTCCACAATAAAAAGTTACTTAAACTTTTCATTCAGTTTCTTCAAATTCCTTTTATTAAAAAATTAAGAAATTGCATTTTAATCTTTAAAGACATGTGCTAAAGTTGAAAAACTATCCAGGCACTGTAATATTTTCCAAGAAACAAGATAATCTAAATGTAAATTCAAGTCACTTTTAAAAACTAGTCTCTGTATTAGCTGTAATTTACCTGGCTTTACAATATGATTTCATGATCACGCAAAAAATTTCCTGCGGAGGAATTTTGCTCTGAGTCACCCATATATGAATAAAAATTAGTAAAGAAGTTGGCTTCCACCTAAATGTGAAATCCTTAGCCAGTATATTTCATGGAAAAAAAATAAACCTTCATCTGTATAATTGCTTTCCAAATTATGTCTCACTTCATATAACTATTCTACTTATCTATCCTCATAGAAATTTGAAGGAAAATGAGGTTGAGATTATGTATTCAGAACTGTGATAATCAGCTATCTACTTACCCTCTTTGAAAATTCTGATTATGTTTCATTAAGTATATAGATGCTAATATCTGTAGGATGTTATACTTACATGAATTTACTGGTAATATTGCATATCCCAGTTATAAAATTGTAGATTTCTTATAAATTATTAGTGTCTTGAAGAAAAAATACTATGATTTACTGATTATTGAATGGTGTGTATCATTCATGTTAAATGGCTTAATTAATTTCAGGAAAATATTAATCTAAATATAATATATAATTTATTCTTTAGGAAACATGAAATTCATTTAATGAACTTATCAATTAGAACTTTTCTTCCTCTGAAAAATAATGAATAAGACTATAATTTCACTGTTGCTTCAGAAATTTCTCTCAATCTTGCCACTGCGCACTACACTTGACATTGATAATCACATTTGGTATTGTAAATGATGAGATTAAATTGATGATTTAAGATGTCAAGTGGCTGGGGATGTAGCTCAGTGGCACAGCACCAGTCTGTCAAGCTCAACATTGTGAGTTCCATTCTGGATACCAAAAAAAAAAAAAAAAAAAAGATAACAGTTCATCATAATTCTACTCAATATCTTTAATTATACAAAATGTCACACAAAGAAAATGACATTATTAATATGATTATATTATTTTTAAATTAATTTAAATATATTTTTAAATTTATATGTCAAAATCTGTAATGTTTACTAATAGTCTTAACATATGCTTCATTGTTCTGGATATTTAAAATTTTAGAGTGTATTGAGGTGATGTAATTTCTTGGTTGAAATAGTTTCCAAACAAGAGATTCCCAATAAAGTATTTATTTGCCAATTTTATAACTGGAGAATGTAGCAAATGGATGACTTTGGAATCAACAAGTGGGGGAGTATTAAATTATTTTATTGGCAATCAGCCACAACCTAGGATGGATATTGGTTTGTTGTTTTGTTTTATTTTTTTTTTTGTACTTAAAATATTATCAGACTCTATCTACATATCCTAACACTTCTACACATATGTGTGCCTCTGCAGTACACAACGTGGGCACCTATGCATATCTCCTAAGGCATTTGTAATACTATGGGATCACTCTTCTACTAAAAATAAATAGTACCAGTAAGTCACCAAGAAGATAACTCTCATTGGGCAGGGAGGACTCCTGGGTTTTCAACTCACACTAATTTTAATAAACTCTTATAGATGCTTCACATTTTAAGTTACATCCCAAACCCTCCATTGTGAGAAAACTTAGCTTTTAGACAGTGTCAAAATGAAATATGTTTCCTATCAATTATGCTCTTTGACATTTTCTAAATAAAATTGTATTTATTTCTTGAAATTAGAAAAGAAACTTTTAATCCGAATAGTGGATTTTACTTGTATCATTATGGGAGAGATTCAATATTACTTTGTAAGGAATTCCTAAAGAAAGAAGGATTCATTTTCAATGCATATTTAATTTTTAATCTTTGAAAACTGCTAAGTAAAAATGTTTTTATTGATATTTATTCTTCAAATACTCAAATTGAGAAATAATATTTCATCAACCATTCACAAAACAATCTTTACTATTAAATATATAAGTAGTAACTGAGAGAGAAGGATGTGTGCTAATAGAGAAGTATAAATTTGGTTACTTCTGTCCTAGTATTTAAATGCAGGAGATGTAGTAGAGTGGCCCATCATTTCTGTCCTCAGGATTTAAAAGACTTGTTCTATCAAGCTTTCCAATTTTAAAATTGAATAAATGGAGAAATCAGGTTCATTTATTTCTGGTTAGCTGGGGATTTATTTATGTATTTATTTGTTTGTTTTGTCTTTTTGAGACAGGGTCTCACTCTGCTATTCGGGTTGGTCTTGAACTTATGTTGCAACAGAGGCTGGCCTCGAACTTGCAATGACCCTCCTGCCTCAGCCTCCGGAGTGCTGGGGTTACAGACATGAGGCACCACAGCCCGCTAAATTGTGGATTTAAAATATCAAAGTACATCATTTACTAACATCACTAAATCCTGTCTATCAGTAAGTCCTGGGCTAGGTGCTAGTTTTCTTTTCTTTTTCCTAAAACTAAAAACAGATAGATATTATCATTCAGATAATTTTAAAATATCTTTTCTGGTGTAACTGAAGAATGCAAATGCAAGAACAGGTTTTCTGCTCACCAACACAATGAAAATAATCATATATTCAGTTAATTATTGTAATATTTCAAAGTAGCCTAGCATGTTTACATGTTGGGTTTCTATAATACATAGATAATGGTTCACTGGTCATACCGGTATACATGAAAAAGAACATGACTACATATGCTATATTCACATTGCAAATATCAGGATCTATCGAATCATTTGTGCTGTGGTACATTATATCTAGTAAATATTTTTTTGTTTCACGTAAGGCTTCTGAAGATAATAGAATTAATTTTAAGCAGTCTTCACAATATGCCTTTTAATTTGCTTTTCCTCTTTTTCTTAATGATGAGGTGTTCTTTTCTCACCAGCTGAGCCAATTCTCAGCACATACATGCCTGTAACTACTTAACATTCTTCAAAGTGCAAGGTTTCTTTACCCCACATTTTAAATTTCTATTCTTATGTGTCTCTTATTCTACAATAAATTAAATCTGATTTCTTTGATCTTTGTGTTATCAATTTAAGGAGCAGTATCTGAGTACTACAATAAATACTTGTGTATTAATAAAAAATAAAGAAAAAATTGGTGACCTACTACTGTGTGAAATATTATGCTGACTAGTTCACATAAAATAGTAATATGATCTTGAGCAAATGTTATTCATAGTTTGGTGGGAATATGAAAAAGAATGATGGTCCATAGTGAACAGAGGTGGCCCGGAGATATAGCTCAGTGGCTCAAGTGCTTGCTTGGAAAGTGCAAGGTCGTGAGTTCGATTCCTAGTACCAAAAAATTAAAAAAAAAAATTAGTGATCAGAGGTGCTATAGGATCCAATGTGAGAGCAAGGGATTTGCAGAATAAGTTGTGGCATCATGACCTCTCTGTGGAAAGGAGTTTTCAGGATTGAAAAAAAAACCCTCTAATATTGACTGAAACTAATGCTGGAACAGAAACTTCCTGATGTTATTGGAAAGTTTATTATGGCAATTGTAAATCCTGAAAACAGCCTCTAATAGGCTGTTCAGAAATGAAAAATGATATATTCTATAAGACAAGGAAAATAATATTTCCATAATATTAAAATAATTATTCAATATATGTGAAAGATTGAAAGTTGTAATAGGACTATGTATTTGTTTTTTTTTTTTTTTTTTTTTTCAAATTGTGTGGTTTATGTGTTTACTACCCTCCATGTAATTAAAATGGTAGTAAAATAGGCTACTTATGCAAAACTCTAATGAAACAAAAGGTGTATTAAATCCTCAGTTTCCTATAACTAGATTTGAATAACCCTTCCCCTAAATTAAACTTTTTATGGCTTTATTTCTCAAGTTGTTAAATCTTATCTTTCCCATAAAACATGAGGTGAGTCATTGACTCTTATCAGTTCAAGAAAGTTTCAAAAATTTCAAGATTTTGAATGAGGAGCAAATTTCATATAAAATTTATTTTGTGCTTTTTTTGTTTACACTCATGTGCACAAACTAGACTGAAACAAAATGGGCACTTTGAAATGTCATTGGGTTACACTTTCAGCTGTAACTTGGTTGCTAGTTTTCTATCATACTGTCTTTTGAAAAAGGTTTTACTTTTCGCTAGAATTTACAGATACCCTAAGTAAATTTAAAAGGTATTTTAGCTCAATTTCATTATCATTTTCCAAAGTGCATAATCTTAAATCTTATGAAAGTGCATAAGCTTTAATTTTTTTTCAAAGTGTCTCCTAATCAGTAGCAATGGTACAGAGTGTCTCCTTGGTGATGCCCAGCTGTTAGGAGAGAGGGAAATAGAATAACAGTATGTGTAAGATGGATGGAAATTCCCTGAAATGCAATGTCATCTTAAAGAACTGAAATATTTATTCCACTGAGAAATAACTTCTACTTTATCTACTATTTTATCAATCAAGACATTATTTCATATCTATTGATTACTCGTTATTATTACTCATGACTATTGAAATGGAAGTTTTTATCTGAACTTTTCAGTGAAGATTATTAGTATCTCTTGTGCGATTGTCTGTTCACTGTTTTCTGAATATTCAAATTCATGAATTGACAAAATTAGCATCCACATGATGACCAGTATATTAATCATTGTCATTCTTTATTTTGTCATGAAATTTTACTTTATTTTTATCAAAATAAGAGAAGGTGGTATGGACATTATGGAAAATAGTACTGCAGTTCATCAAAAATGCAAAGTAAAATTACCAGAAGACCCACCAATAACCCCACATATGGGTATAGGTTAATTCCAATGCAACTGAAATCAGAAACTCTTTTTTTTTTTTTTTTTTTTGTACCGGGAATCTGAACGCACTGTGCCACTGAGTTATCTCCCAGGCCCGGAAGTCAAAACTTTAAAGAGAGATCTCTGTTCCCCTGTTCATTACAGCAGTATATGCAACAGTCAAGGTATGACCACAACCTAAAGATGTATCAACAGATTCATGAATAGAGAAAATGTGGGCACGCGGCACACACACACACACACACACACATGCACGCATACACACACAGAGGCTTGATGCATACTTTCTGCAATAGTATTCAGTCTGAAAAGAAGAAAGTTTTGTCATTGGCAATGACATAGATAATTGTAGAGGGTAGTAAATCTAAATGACTTAAGCCAGGCGCAGATACGTCCTCAAATATGCTATGAAGGTAATATTCTCCCTCCCCAGTCTTGCTATGCAGGAAGTGCATCACGGGACGCTCAACATGTTTGGCTGCTGAGTTGCACTTCTGGCTCTGTTTTAATTAGATATAGTGCCAAAAATCCTTTGATTTAGCTCAAAAGCAGTACGCCTTTCTATACGCCTTTACACTGTACAACCTTAGTTAAAATAAAGAGCAACCATTCTTAAAATGTTTTTCTGTATCTAATCAAACCAGTAATCTTATTATGAAAGCATCAGTAAAATCAGTAGTTTTTCCCTTTTCAGATTTTTAAAGGAAGCCCAGTTTAAGAAAGTTTTTATCTTCCTGTAAAGGTTTAATGCTATGAAAGGAAGAGAAGGGTATAATTTGTCTTTTGTCAAGATACTAAAAGATATTCTATCAAATATGACCTATTTTTTTTGTAACCTCTGTCACATATTAGGCTAAAAGCCCATCATCAAATTTCTACCAAAGTAACAAATATTATTGTGCCAGGGATTTCCCAACAAATACCATTCACCTTGTAAGGTGATGGGTTGATATATATCCATCATAAAATGTCCAAACTAATGCAGCCAACTCATCCATATGGCCAACGTGTTCTCACAGTGATGAACACCCTCTGACAATTTAATGCTTCATTTGCTTAGCTGGTACTTTGTTCAACTTTCTTTAAAAATTATCTAGTGACTTTCAGAAAGTATGTGGGAAGACACACACATATCCCACTCTGTCTCTTCATTCCACTAAAGATATGCACACCTTTTATGATTAATTATTGTAGTTAGAGAAATAAATACAGGCTTTATATTTTTTGAAAAATGTAACTATTGATTGAGACTATGCCATGTCAAAACTTTTGACATGTTAAGTCATTCCTTCGAGTTTGGAAGAAGATGCTCAAAGCATTATAGATAAGTTTCTTACAGCCTTAATTTGACAAACAAAGCTTAGGCAAACACAGAATGCCACACTACACTACACACAAACATATTCATTTTTCTCTTTCAATAATAGTTATTGAACATCCACTGTGGGCCACACAGTGCACTAGGAAGTGCTGGGGAAGCCCTAATAGACATAGTTTCTGTTGTCTTGGAGATTGTGTTCTGGTATGATAACACCGGACCGCAGAGTAAAGAAGCAAAGCCAGGAAGGAAACAGTGGCAGGGTCACTAAGGTTCTTGTAGTAATGGCAGACTTGTGATAAGGGAACATCTGAGCAGAGATTCAGACATGGGGAGGGAAGGAGCTTGGTGAACATATGTTGGAAAAATGTATTGGCAGAGGGGACTTAGATAAACACCAAAGACTTAAATAGAATTGAACATTGTTTAGAATCAGGCAAGAGATGGTTAAAAGGTGAGAAGGAAGGAAAGAGTGAAGAAGATGGCAGAAGCCATATAAAATTTGGAAGTCCAACATTGGGCATCTGCAATGAATACACACTTCTCAGATGAAGAAATACAAATGGCGAATAAATATATGAAAAAATGTTCAACATCATTGGTCATTTGAGAGATGCAAATTAAAACAACACTGGGATCCCATCTGACTAAAGAAAGAATGGCCATCAGCAAGAAATCAACCAAAAACAAGTGTTGGTGGGGTTGTGGGGAAAAAGGAACTCTACTCTTAGTGGTAATATAGACTGGTGCAACCACTTTGGAAATCACTCTTGAGATTCCCAAAAAATTAGGATTATATGTCCCATTTAACCCAGCCATTTCCCTTCTGCGTATTTTTCCAAGAAGAATAAAAACCATCATACCACAGTGATATATGTGCACCCATGTTCATAGCAGCACAATTGCAATAGTAAAATTTTGGAAACAACCCAAATGTCCATCAACTGAGGAGTGGATAAGAAAAATGTGGTATTTTTATACAATGGAATATTACATGGCTATAAAGAAAGATTAACTAGAGGCTTTTATAGGTAAAAGGATGCAACTAGAGACCATACTCATAAGTGAAATAAAGTAGACCTGCATGTATAAACATGCAGTGTTGTCTCCCTAGTGTAAGAACCTGAAAGAGTAAATAAAGCTGAAAGGTACAATAGATATTTTGAAAGGGAAAGAAATTGTTTAATAGGAAAGAACAATTAAGAAAACAGAAATAAGAAAAGAAAGAAATAAGGGAGGGATATCTATATGTATACACACACACACACACACACACGATAGCTAAGATAAATGTACTACTAATTTATATTGGTTTATTGGAAGGTACAGTTAATGTTTAATTGTTTGAGCAAGCTTGCAAATCTATATCTGGTAATCTGAGCAACTACTTTCAAGGTAACAATAAGTAATACAACAACCATTTTTGATTTTCTATCATCTTATTTTGAAATTTTGTATCAATTTTATAGTTTTTGTGTTGTTTTGATTTTTTCTTTGTTATTGTTATGTTGGGTTTTTTTTTTCTCTTTAAAATAAAATTTGAAAAGTTTCACAAATAACTGCTGAACAATAGAGAACGGTTAACATAACTGAGGGTTACTTCAGAATGTACTGTCTCGTGGCTGATCTTAGAAATTAGGAAGAATACATAGAAAATTAAAGAAAATACCATCATTTTTATGTGTGGATTCTGGGCTATGATGGATAACTTTATTCTGCTTTTCCTAAAAGCAATTTTATGATCACAAAATACTATATGCAGCTTATTAAAATTATATATTGTATATATGTTAAAATAGCATTTCATTTCAGATATCCTATCAAGAGTGGATTTTTCCCCCTGAAAGGGAGAAATGCTTCAGCTACGCTTTAAAGGAGAATACCATATGCAGTGATTTGAAAGATAACAATTTTAAGAGGAACAAGACTAGGGAGTAACTAGAGAAGCCTCAGCACTAAAAGTATTCAGACCTAAACCTCTCCTTCAACTATACTTTCTGTATTATGCTCTGGTCTTTTTATTTGAAACATGGAAGGGGTATTGGAGGATATAAATTAATGTACAAAATAAACACTGAAGTTGAAAGTACAGATAATTACTGTGAACTTGAACTAGATAACACTGGTTTATACTTCAGTTTTGAAAACTTGAGAAGACTTTCAGTGATTAAAATTAAAGGTTTTAAAGTAATAATGTAGACTGAATCAGCAATGAGATGTTAAGACAAGCAAAGTGCAAAGAAAAATATAAACAGAGAGGAAGAAGAAATAGGAACATATTGTCATAGGGTTTACTCCTATTGCACAACAGCTTCATAAAACAGTACAAACCTAGCAATGTTTCATATTTCATGATTGAGCTTATTGAAATTACATCTATGCATACCTTATTTTTTTCAAATTACATGATAATATAGCACTATATTCAAAAGTCTTGGAAGACGTGTAGATAAATACTAGAGGATATTAAGACAAATAAAATTTCTCCTTAAGAAAATATACAATGAAAATTTACTTTTTTTTTTTTTTTTTTTTGGTTTTTCTCCGGTACCGAGAACTGAACTCACGACTTTGCGCTTGCCAGGCAGGCGGTTTTGCCGCTGAGCTAAATCCCCAGCCCCGAAAATTTACTTTTTGTAAAAAAAGTTAGACATGTTTCTCTTGGATAGTATTGCAATGAAAATACCCAAAGGGGAAGTGGTTTATTATAAAATAATGTAACAATTGTTTATCTTATTTACAGAGTATTCTGTACAGTCTGAAAGAACATTTTAAAATCTTGCTTCCTTCTGCTATCCTAATGCTTTTTCCTTTGATATTGTACAGTTTAATCATCCATATTTTCTCTAGACATTGTTTACCTTAAATCAAATTTAGATTATGATTTTGTAGCTTTATTTCCCATTTTCTTCCCTGCTGTCTTTCACTGTATGATTCACATGTAGTTCTCAATTAGATTTTAGCTCAATTTCTATATTTACATAGGTTTAGGAAACTCCACACGTAAGAAGTCATTTGATAATTTTATTTTTAGGAACTAAGGAAGACTGTTGATTTACTAGCGAGAAATTATTCATAGAAAATTATGTAAATAGATACCTACTCACCCTTTTATTTTCTTCATTTATATATTTGCCATGTTTTTGTTAAGAAACACTTTGCTAAGAGAATATCAAAGCAATAGATGGAGTAAGAAATCAAACACTAACATTGACATGTTAGTGGGTAACACTGTTGTGGGTAACTTCGTCACCGTTGTGGGTAACAGTGGCTGAGTCAAGTACAGCATAGAATTATCAATTAGATGGAGAATGCTGTTGCTGGGAGTGCCACACCTGTTCTCAGCCTTTCCTCATGAGAACTCAGTAGTGGTTATCTCAACCTCACCACCTCCTTTCCCATGATCCTTTCTGATGATCTCCCTCTTCATGTATGTTTTATGTCATCTTCCCTTTTTCCTTTGAAACATAGTTCTACTTTGAATCTCTGAAATTGTCTCCTCCATTCTGGAGAAATAGTTCTTTCAGGACACAAAAATCACAAATCATACCTCAAAGTGGTTGTTATTTCCAGTTTACACATTGACACCTTGAAATCCAGAGCAGTCAGATGTTTTGCAAGGATCTAACTGCTGTGTTGTCAAAGAGAGGAATGTATGTGGACAGATGACAGGGATCCTTAGCTAGGATACAGGTATGAGGAGGAAAATGTGTTCTTTTCAAAAAACCAAAATAAAGAAGGAAGATAATTGCTAGAATGGTTAGGGGACAATAACGTAAGAGATCTGCGTACAATGTGGATCACATCATAGCATAGATAGACAGGGAATGTTAGACCAAAAAAGCCAGAGACACTGAATCTGAAAAAGGAAATTGCTATAATTTTTAGCTGCCAGATGAAAGACAATAAAACCTGAGGACACAGAAAGTGAGAGATGTGAATATGGAAATTAAATGTGCAAAATACAACCCAAAACAAAATTAGAAAGGTCAGACAAACTCTGAACTTAGGAGTTGCGGAAATTCATGTCAGTGATATTCACAAGAGATGAAAACAGCCCATCAAGAAATATTGTTATTCATTTCTTAGTGGCAAAAAATATCATGTACAACACTGAAGAAGGCAAAACCTTTTTTTTTACAGAACTAGCAAAACTAAATGTCCCCAAATGTCATATATATATCCAGGCAAATACTTGGCAATAATTTGGTACATCTTGTGAGCATGTGAAATCAAGGTATAATATTGGAATAAAATCATAGCTGCTAGATTGTAATTCTTAACAAAATTATCCATTTGACTGGTGATATAAATCTATCATATTTATTTGAGATATACCTGATAATGTAAATGTCAATTGGATTCAGTAACTTATTTTGATACAACGCCTACTGCAGTAAAATTAAATTTGCAAGGGCAAATTTATTTAGGGTCCTGTGGGATTGGAAATGGTGTATTCGGAAGAAAGTACTTTGTGACAAAGCTACATGCAATTGTAATGTTCTGATTTGATCAGATTTGACAGCACTGATATAGAAAAGCCCTGAAACCAACAGCTAAGTAAGTCTTCAAAAAACCTGGAATATTTTTCTCTGCTTCGCCTTCATTACTTTTGCATTATGCAATAAAACAACTTAATAATTTAAATCATACATAGATGGACTTTAATGGCTGATGTAGTATAAATTTATAAAAAATATTTATTGTGTGGGAGCAAACATCTCATCATTTAAATATTCTTTTTTTCAATTTGATGAGTATATAGCAAATACAGAATTAAAATTATATTTTATAAAGCAATTCAAGTGAATGCAGTTGTATTCACTGTCTTGCATGCTCCATATTGTTACTTCTACAGCTTAGAACCTTGCTGACCCTGATCTGCCCCTCAAGAGTTAGGTAACTCCTCTAGTTAGCAAAGAATTCCAAGAAATGCATTTTTCAGAGCCAAGCTGCCCGGTCCAGAGGTCATATCCCTATTTTCTTTACTGGACTTTCAGACGCTGAGCTGCAACCCTTTTGCCCTAATCATCAATGGCCAGATATCATTAAAGGACTTTCTTTATGCCTCAGAATCTGCTGAAATTATCCTAAGGAGCCATACCTAAACCTATTTCCCTGATCTTACCTGTACTCCTGCAAAAACCACAATCACAAATGCTTCCATCAGGAATCATCTTGCCTATACTTTTCCCCTCCTCCCAGTGCATTCTGGTTGGCTATGATCCTTCCTCCTTTGGCCCTAGGTGGTATGGCGCCCCTACTGTCTCTAGGGACCTGGGAAAGCTGTCATTTTCCATGGCAACAATTTTCATGTCTGCACATCCTGCAACACCTGATCTTTAAAGGTACACTTAAAGTGGGCAAGCATTTTTCTTACTAAATCTTTAAAATCAAAAATAATAAAAAAGAAAATAATTACCCAAATTCAATCTTTTACTTTAGCAAAATCTCACCCTTATTCTTTATGTAATAGATTAATTTAGAGGCATGATTCTTCTGCAAATAGAAAGAAGACCAAGTGGCTGAGGGAAAAAAGGAGGGGGAAAGCGACACAAAACAAATTAAGACATGTTATGTGCATGTATCAGCTCCCCACAATAAATGCAACCATTATTTACTGCAAACCTGTACTAATACAATTAAAATTTAAAAAATAAAATGGAGGTATGGATGACAAAAAATGCTCATTTTTGTCAGAAATTTTGCAAGGAAGCTATGACTTACTAAATGATGACTTTTTTATTATCAGAAATCAGGACAAAACCTCCAAAAAAGGTACTAGTGCAGTGGAGAATATTCCCCCTCCCCAAAAGAATTCAGTTCATGGGGTTTGCAAAAGAGAAGCAACCTTAGAAAAGGTAAATCCAGTAAAGCAACCAATAAGCATCCAATTTTCCTTCCCAGACTTTTTAGTAAATAGAAATCATGCTTTAATTCCACAATTCACCTACTGTAAATGATTTTCCATTCCTTCCATGTTTTCATTCCTCTACTTCCGTACAGAGCCTGTGCTTTTTGTCAAAAATATTTCTCATCTTTTAAGATCTGTTTCAATGTCCACTTCCTCTCCAATATAGTCCCTCACCCCTGACATTATAAATGTGCTTTGGCTTCCTTTTCTACTTTCCTCAGGAGTCATCAGCAATTTTGTTTTTATAAATATTGCTTGCTCTTTCCTAGCTCTGGATTCTCTTAAACCATCACTGATCACAGAAGAACCAAGCCTGTCATCACGGCCCGTGTGAAATATCAGATTCCTGACAACCTATCGGAGGTCATCCTGCCACTCTCGCCTTGTTATCCAAATGCAGCATGGGATTCTCCTCTCTTCCTCATATTTGCCTGACTCATTTCTCAGGCCTCTTCCATTTGTTCATTCTCCACATGGCGAAGTCTCCCAGCTTTATGAGCTCGGTGCAGGTCCCTACTGTCTATTCATCTTTCAGTTTAAGTGACCTCAGTTTTTCTGCCCATCAATCTGGATTGAACTCCCAAACACTTTTGTAAGACAACTTGCTTGAATGGCTTTTTTGTACTTAATTAGGCTCTAATCATTTCTTGTAAATTAATTATTCATTTGTTGATTTTCTGTCATGCAACCCCAATGCAAACTCAAGGAAAACAGCAAAAACACATTAGATTCATTGAAGTCTAGCCCCAGGCACCCAAATAACTTCATGGGATGCACTGGGGCGAACTTTTAAATAAATGAACCAATGTATGGGTTAATAGAGTAAATTCCATTTAGGTATGCATGGCTATATTCTAGACATTATGATTACTACTAGAGTATATGTAAAGTACAGGGAACATGAATTATTTCAAGGATGTTATTATCATTGAAACTAGAATTAAAATTCCTAGATAAGAATAAAAGTTTCAATTTCTCACTTCATGTGTTTTCCTTCATTTTTATTTGCTCTCCCTGTCTCTCTTTCTGTCTGTCTCTTTCTCTCCCTCTCTTTCTCTCTCTCTCTCTTTCTCTCTCTCTCTCTCTCATAAAGAGTTAGGGTTTTCCATGCTTCTAGCTTATCTAGCCCTATAATTCAAACAATAAATGAATACATGGTGTTTTCAAGAATTTCAAACCAAGTTGTAATCTCTGCATTCCGTATGCTAAGAACTTACTTTTGGAAGGTCATTCTTTATCTGAAAATGTAATACACACTCTAGATACTGAAAGCACCCACATGACTATCAAACACTTGAAATTTGGGGCATATAACAGGAGTAAATTTTTTTTTTAATTTAATGTTAGTTAAGCTAAATTTAAATTTAAAGCTTGGAATAGTATAAAATGTTTTCTATAAAAATCAGGTCAAAATAACTTGTTGATTACAATAAATTTGCTTCCTATTAAAAATACCATTATTTTATATTCACATTCATATATATTCATATATATTATATATAATATATTATATATATATCTCATCAGATGTGGTATAAGGACTGAATTAAGGTATCTATTAGTTGTCAAGTAAAATTAGGAGGGTTTCAAATATCCTAATAGCAAGCTCCCCTCTCCCATACAATCTCACAAATAAGTTACCAAAGGACCTTCCTTTGGAGACTTGACATAGTGCTTGCTTATTTCTGAGGACCAAATGTCAGTTCCTTGACCACCTCAGGACTATGCAAGTGAAACAATCCTATCTGCCTGAAGAACCAGAGGCACCTCCTTTCTTAGTTCTATAAATCAGCCTTGCACATCCCTCCCCCTCACTGTTCCCACTGTCGTTCACCTGTTGCTTTGCAGGAGCAGTGTCCTTCTCCATGTTACAAACATTTGTGACAAACAGTCTTCTGTCCATCCCATCTGTCCAGTGTCAACTGCACAGATAAGACGTCTTAGAGCCCGTGATGCCCTTTTATCCAGTCTCCTCACTATACCCAAGAGAGAAAGTCTTCTGGATGACCACTGAGCACATTCTGAATCTTCGTAAGAGGGTCTTCCCACCCCATTCAGCTTATTTTGAAATTTGTATCTCTATATAAAAATTTACTTTCTTCTTAACATTCCAATAATATTGAAGAAAACCCAGGCATCAAATATTTTATTAGAGTGAAACTGCATGATAAGAAGATATGCTATATGAGAAGATGAGGGTGGAGAGGTTGTCAATGACTAAACATCCGGTTGCTCATCATAATGAGTTTGCATCTTCTATGGGTGATTAGTTGTCCTGAAATTGTTATATCTTAGACTGTTGATTGACAGAAAAGTTTTGGTTTAGATGTGATTTGCAATTACTCTTATTTCAATGCTTTTTTTCCACCTTCCTGTAATGGAAAGGCTAACTTTATAGAAGTGATTTTATTTTTACTCCACTTAAAGTGCTATAGCATGGATAATGTATTTTGGAATTATAACTATTCTGTCTTCCTATGTCAGTAATGATCACACATGTAATCAATAAGATGAACATACAATGTAACTCTTTTCTTATATTATAGGCTTATCCAGCTCTCTAGGTATGTAGTGACAGTTTGGCTTTTTTGTGTTTATTTTTTTCCAAGGAAATTGTCCATTAAGTGACCTGAAAGTTGAATAAAATTTCCTAGGAAATTATAGATGGAGGCTATAAAATCATTCCATTTAAGGGTGAAAAATGCAAGGACATCCTGAGAAGGCTGAGGAGAGGTTGACTAAGTAAAGAAGATGAATTTGAAAGAAATACACTAAATTGAGTCATTGGCCACAAAAGGGCAGGACTTAGAATAAGGCTAGTAGACCTTGAAACCAACCTGCAATCTGAGTACGGATCAATAAGCAATTTTTAAAGGCATATGATGAGAGATGATGGCACCTGATATAGGTTCTAGGGATAAGGGCGATCTAAGACTAGAATGACATCCCTGGTGTTAGCAAAGGGGTGAGGAGAAAAAGCTGAGTGAAATATGAAAGGGAGATCAGCCTGGGTCAAGTGTGAGCATATCAAATCTGCATGGGTTAGGAGAGTATGATTGAGAAAACTCCAAGTTTGTAGCACATATAGTTTTACAAGATGTACAGCACAGAGAGTGGCCCAAAATAAAGCTGACAAAACAAAGAGCAGCCCATGAGGAGGCTTGTGAGACACACAAGGTCGGGATAAGTTTATCACATGAATTTACCTGCTGCTGCTCTGTAAACACAAGAAGCACACTGTGATAAGGTTGGAGCATTTGATTTAGGGCATAATTACACCGAAGATAAACCCATGTAGAGTTTCAGTGTTCCCTATGTTTAAGAATACCCATGTAGTGTTGAAAGAAAATGGGATGGTAATTAGGCTATCAGAAGGCAACAAACCAGTACCTTGCACTCTGGAAGAAATACCAGTTGCAGAAAGGAAACTCCCGTTTGCACAATTGAAGAAGCAGTTATCCTATATTTCACCCCTTTTGTCAGACCCATGGGATAAACAGAACATATGCTTTCTGTCTAGTTACAAACATGTGCTTAGAACGCAGCCATCCCTCAGGGCAAGAAGAAGAATATATTTCAAACAACATGGAAAAAAAGAATAAATATCATGCTTAAAAATGAATTTCTCCATCTGTTTCATTATACGTAGCAAAAACTTTAAAGGCACATACAGCTCCTTAGGAAAACCCTTCTTAAAAACATTTACTGGAAATGTGAATATTGATTATGTTAGTTGGCTATTCATGTGTGGAAAAAGTATCACCAAAAGAGCAATAATAAATTTGGTAGCTATCAAGTCAGTTACAAGAAAATGGAACTAAATTCTCTCTGTACACAGAATTTACTGTATCAAACAACGCTGCGGCTGCCTATTTTAAGCAGCACCTTCCATACGGAAATAATATCTTCCTAGGAACTACATATGAGAAAAGAGTCCCACACTTTCAATTAAAGTACGTATATGTGTATACGTGTGTATATGTTCACAAAGGTACACATATGTACGTGTATATCAGAATAAACATTCAGTGGAAAGTTTTATTAAATGATTGAGGTCATTAGCAGTATAAAATAAAAAGAAATTTAGCACTATAAGAAAAGTTCACTTCAGAGAAAGCAACCACTAGGACCGTAGTGGCATCTATACAAACAAGTGTAACATAAACAGGAAATTGTTAAATTTCTGCAATGGGAGGTAGCCTCTTTCACGTGGAGGAAATTAATAGGTTCTTCATACTCTTATCATCCTCCCATTGCTGGGACAAAATATAGGACACGTGGAACTTAAAGGAGGAGAGGGTTATTTTGGCTCTCCGCTTTCAGAGGATTAGTTCCTGGTGGACTAGCATGAAGAAGAAAAGGAGAAGGGCATGGTAGAGGAAAATCGCTCACTTCGTTTCCATCCAGAAGTAGGGACAGAAGAACAGAGCCAGGGAAGGCGATAGAGTCGAGCTCCCGGGACGTGCCCCTTCTGGCCAGGCTTGGCAGTGCATTTAGCTATGAACTCATCAGTATATCCCATGATGCCGTCATTTTGCAAACACATGAAACCCTGAGGGGACATTTTAGAGGTAGAGTATGACATTTGGTTTCAGGAAAATTTTCAAAAAGTAGAACATTTCATTCCTTCCAAATCCTATGGGCAGACAAAAAATAACTTATTTATTAAAAAATATAATTTGATTTCTTTATAGATTGAGCACTACACAAAGTACACACAAAGAGTATGTAGGAATATCAGCAGTCTTGTAGAAAGCCTGTGCTTGTATTCTTTTTTTTATTTTTCTGGTACCAGGAATCGAACTCAGGACCTTGCGCTTGCCAGGCAGGCTCTGTGCCGCTCAGCTAAATCCCCAGCTCCCATGCTTGTGTACTTTACAGCTCGCTGCTACACTGAAGGCCTCTACTAAGTATGGAAGCCTAATCTGTACAACCAACCGTGAAGGGTGCAGTGGGGACAGTGCTTTGGCAATAGTGTGGTCAATTTTGTACTTCATTTTAATTTCAATGTCATAAAAATTTGGAGATTGAAAAGGGAGTTTATATCCTCTGGAGGAAGTGATAAAATGTAATCTAGATGTGTTTTGATCTGTGTCACTAGTCATAAACTTGTTTTGGTCACTTGAAAAGTGTATGACAAATTGTTTCTGTGAAATTTGAGCCATGAGCCACAAATATGTCTCTTTGTTCCATAAAAAAGCAAAAAAATACAAAATAAATATTTCTAAACAATTCCTTGCAAGCCTCTGTTTTCATATTGAAAATGAACTTTGTCTTACTTATGTTTCCGTAGCCCTCTCCTGAAAAGTTTGTTCTCTGTCCATCAGCACTGCTCCGGTCAAAGTAAACAGTGGGATCCAAACTGTGATTCCAGTGGTCTTTTCTGCCTCCGATCTTTGCTTCATTCAGAAGCCGCACCTGACCCACTTGAAAGGCTTCCTTCTTTGCATCTGTGACTACTACTCTTGTTCCTTCTCCAGCAAAGACCATGTTTTTGCTGTCTTCCTGTCTCACCTTCCTGATCTTCTCATGGCGGTGCCTCAGAACCCAACTCTCTGATCATTACTCTTTCCTTCTTCTGTTCAGTTCATGATCTGATTCCCTAGCAAGGTGTTTTGACTGTTTTTTGTGTCTTGGTATGAATTCTGATTCTAGCACATTCCAGTAGCGTGGTCTTGAAAGATTTTAATAATTCATCTACCCTCCTGACCCTCATCTACAAGAAAGAAAATATAGTCAAAGGTGTCTGTCTTGTATGGTTCTTTGAGTCTTTTCTACATTCTGAAATCTTAGGCTAGCACTTGACATAGAGTCAGAATTACATATTTGCTCAAAAAATAAATCTAATAGTCAACATCATGTAATTTATTTTCAAAGATGATTTCATGCCTGAGTTCATATGAATGCATCTAACTACCTAGTTATCATTTTTCTTAGATACGTAAAAGCAATTTGGGTTTCATAACCTTAAGGAATGATAAAACTATCCTTCCTTGACTGAGACCAGGCATCACGTTGCCATACCAGATCCCTCTCTTCTATCACAAGGCATCATCTCTCAGTCCTCTTTTCATTATGAGCCTTGATAATCCCATCCAGGGTTTGTTTCACCCCTGGTAGTTATAATTCTATAAAGAAGATACGTTGATTTCACCCATTTGCCCCATCTTGTGTCATCCACACAATTGCCAGTTCAGTTCTCTGAGAGGACAAATTATATCATAGCACTGCATGGTTAGATCCATGCCATGGTCAGTCTCATTTACAGGAAAAAGCAAAACTCTTACACCAACTTGCAAGGCCCCAATAGCTCTTAGTCCTCACCTCCTGTGCTCCATTTGTGCTGTCTCTAATATTAGCACATTGGTCCTCTTGCTATTTCTTTTGTTCTTTCATGTTTAGTAGTACTTTTTCATAGTACATAATGTTTATATTCCTGGTTTGGAGTTGGTACTTCTATATAACACGTCTTAATCCTCTTCTCATCCTTTCCCTTCCCCTCCCTGTCTCCTCTCTTTATTTTCAGACCCTCTTCTTCTTTCCATCAAAGATCCATCTCCCTATTTCCTATTCACTAAGTCTCAGACCAAGGAATGAGCTTTGTTCTGGGACAATGAAAGTCAGATTCATCTGTAAATCCAACAGCATGAGTCTTATATACCTTTGACACAAATATACATTGCAAAGAATAAAAAACCAAAGACACACAATACTTTACATAAACTATTGTAATTTTAGTTACCTTGTAATGGTGTTACAGCGTAGTATAGCGCTAGCATATAGGAATGGCATTCACTGAAGTTACAAGAAGAGTTACTGCTACCTGGAAAAAGTGGGTGGGAGATGGTGGAGTGGCTCCTCTACCTCTACAATCTTTTTGCCTCGGCCCAATCTCTCAATCATTTTCATTTTTGTTTCCATGGTTACTGCTTTGTACATGCTAGCATCCCCCTTCACATCATCACTGCTTCTCCTCTTGCTTCCGGACATCCTGGGCTCTGAGTGAGCACTGCACTACCATACACTATCGCACTGTGCAGTAAGACACAGCAGCGCATCTATGACAATGTCCAGCAGACACACAAGTTACTTCTGGGATTTGTCCTCATCTATAAATGTTCATAGTATGAGGTCCATTCATATCTGTGGAAGCTTGCAATTTGTTCATACGTTGGAGACTTGCTATATCTTTTATTTTTCATTTCATTTATACTTTAAGTTTCTCATATGAGAGAACCAGGCAATATTTAAGCTCATGTGTCTGATTTATTTCTCTTCATATTGTGGTTTCAGGGAGTATCCATTTTCCTACAATGACACAAGTTTATCTTCGTTTAGGACAGACAGAGTTGACTCCAAGTGCGTAAACACCATATTTTCTTTATCCATTCACCAGTTGATGGATATAAAAGCTGTTTCCAGATTTATCTTTTATGAATTGTGCTGCTGTAAAATTGTATATGCATTTACCACAGTGATGACTTGAGATCTGTAACTTATTTGGAAGGCTTTTCTTCAGATATATTTTGGTTTTGTTCCACATCTTGTTTAAGTCTTTTCAAATTTTATGCTATTAAGAATACATTATTCAGTATGTGTTGGAAATTTGCTAACAACATACCATTGTCCTTTCTTATACTTTCTTATACATTGTCCTTTCTTAGCACTCTCTCCCCTTAATTTTATGAAGCATTTTTAAAAATTATTTGTCTATAATTTAAATATTACATATAATTTTTGCTATTTCCTTCACTAAATGTAAACATTAGCATGGTTAATAACTTTTCACACTATATTTAATGAATTCATCCAAAGAATAGAAAAGAATCTTTGGAACAACTATATGGACCACTCTCAACAGTTATCTTTGAGTAAATTAATCCATAAATCTATACTACATTCTCCATTTCCAGGAATATAAATGCATTATAAGAGACTAGGGAAACTATTTTGAGCAATAACCCAGGAGAGAATTATTCTGTTTATCTTCATTTCACCCACTCCAGAACCATTTGAACTACAAATTGATATTTAAGAATTTCAATAAAATATATTTAATGTGCTACAGTATTTCTATCTGATCTAGTCTTGTTTTTAAATTTTTAATTTTAATTGACAATAATTATGTATTTCTACATGGAAATAAGTAATTAAACAATGCTAACCTTATTTAATAGTGATTTTAAAAAATAACCCCTCTATGTTTATTCTTCTTAAATTATAGTTTGCTCTGTACTGAATTTGGGGATCTATGAATTTTTTTCATGAAATACCATATGTTACTATGAATTAAAAGGTGATGTTATGTATTTTTACTCTACAGATATATGCTGAATTTGCCCATGTATTTATTTTACTACACTCTTATCTCCTGTGGCAGAGATCTTAGACAGGTCTTTGTGTACTCTGAACCCCTGCTCTAGACTATTTCCTGGTAAAATCAATGCAATCTTGTAAGAAAACAGATGAGGAAACAACCAACTGCAACCGTACTCAATATAACGAAGTCGATTATTTGTGAAATCATGCAAGCTTGCATCAAAGAATATGACACTTAAAGATCACTCATCAGGAAGGAAAAGTGGCAGAGAAAAAGTGTTAAAGCAGAGTGCTGAAGCAGTGCCTGAGGGGGAAGAGGGTGGTTACTTTTCCCAGCATGGGGCGTAGCATAGGTTACACCCAGTGCAACAGCAACCCAAATTACAGTATGTGGTGCATTCCTTGGGCTGTTTTCCAAGAAAAGCACCTTTCTAAAACAATGGTTGAAATTGTTTTTAAATATGAACACAGAGGAAATCGTCCTCCTACTCAACATATAATACACAGTGATCTCTTTTCTCCTCCTGCTTCCCCAGTGTATACAATTATCTGTCACTCTGGACTCATCCCACTGCAACTCTCCTTAACTGAATTACATAATTAAGCATTGGGTTTGTAGAAAGAATAATTGCCAAGGGATATTTGACAGTAAACTAGGGAATCAGAAACCAAAATCTTTTAAATCTTTGCAAACAGGAACTGTCCCTCATAATGTTGTTACAGCATTTTCTGTACTATGCTGAGATTTCTATACATTTATGAGTTTTAGCTTTCCCGTGAACTTGACTTAAAAGAGTCCTGAGAACATTAGCAAATTATTATTTACCAAACCTTTAAAATTTGATTATTCCTATTTTCTACTCAAAATGAAATGTCCCTCATTGTGTTTAATTTACTCATTTGCATTCCAAGACCTTCGATTGGAATAATTTTTCAAATATAAACAATTAGTAACAGATCATTTACTTACTAAATGTTATAGTGAGAGCCAGCTGTCTGTATCTCCTTCACTGACTACTTTGAAGTTAGTATTTTCTCATGAAATTTCACAATATTCAATTAAACGCGAAATCTTTATAGATTGGTTACTTGGAAGGTTATTCTCTATATGCTGTACTACCCTAGAAGAAACATGTTCACTATTAGTAAGTGATTAGGATTTCCCTATGATTTGAGCTCATTTACTAGCACCCAGATCTACGCCTTATCACTATTCAATTTAATTTTCTGTGGAAGATGTCTCTTTTTAATCAACCTTAAAGTTATTTTCTGCTGACTTGCAAATGGAAGGTCAGTGCTAATTGAGAGAAGACTTAAAATCTCTGACACGTTTTATCCTTGCTCAAAGATTCTGTTCTCTGTATGCTCTGATACTTGGCTTTCCCATATTGCCCTACGAGGTTAAGAAGATGAATGCTCATTGCTTTTAATCCTTACCAAGATTTACGAGCCTCTTGGTATACTTTCCCTAGAGCAGCTACAACTGTGTGGTTGTTCTGCCTGCTGCTTAAATTACACAGACATCTGCAAAAGTAAATTATGGATTGTTGTCCCATAGACCATAACAGAGCATTCTCTTCATCTCTTTGTGGTACTTTCTTTTTTATTAGAAGAAAGACCATGTACGTACTTACTTGTTTATGGAATAAGACAATTTTAAACTGGAATGACAGCACAATGACCTGGGTTGTGAACTGACACATAATATCAAAGCAGCATGGTACAGCCACAGGATTACTTTAAAGACAAAGGAAAAAACAAAGGGTATATTTATCCATGCTTCTTTCATCTTTATGGGATAACACTCTAAGGCCCACAGAAGGAGAGCGACCTTTACAATTAATTGAAAATATGTTCAATGAACTAAAACATGCAAAGGACCTTTAGACTCTACGAGAGTGCAAGATTTTAACTCCCCATCTCCTGTCCCGTGATAATTTAACTAATTGACCAAAGAAATACACAATCAAATATAGAAAAATTGAAAATAGCGGAGTCTTTTAACTTTTTCCTTGAATAGTAAATGGGTTTTAATAATCCTGGAGGCTTGTAACCATCATAGATAATATAGGATGATCTCTTTCTTCTGAATAAAATTCTGCCAGAGCTTAAATTGAAAGGCACGGTTTCTACGTTTTCTCTTCTTCGCTGTTCAGGTTATTTTCACTGGGTGAGAAATCATAATTCCAAATGACAAATCCTTGTGAAATCCTTATAGGCACGTCCCAAGCTATTAAACTTTGACAGCTTCCAAAATTAGAAGTATCCCTGCATTTATTTTCTTAAGGTGTGCTAATTACAACCTAAGCAATATCTAATTGGGGAAAACTAAAAAAAAAAAAAAAAAAAAATAACCCAAAAATTTCGAAGAAGATTTCTACTTAGGCTTTACCAACTACATAAAAAAAGAGATGGCTTTGCAATTCATTTCTGAACCTATTGTCAACTCAGCAGGATGCTGTGAGCAGCAAAACCAGAAATGCTCAAGTCTATTCCTGACTGTGAGGATCTGCTCTCCCCCGGTGTTCCTATCAGTTTCTGTTTCACCTCATCACTGTGGAAAGCTGGTGTTTCCCCAGGGGTCAGGACCTGCTACTCATACCAGTGCCCAGAAGAATTATTTTTTAAAGATAGATCTTGTATCAGTTGGTTCCTGCATCTGTCAGGCGACAGCTCACTTCCAAAACTTTCCTTTTGTCAATCCCACTTTTCTCTTGACCTTCAAAGAAGGAAATGAAATACTGATGGAATCTTGAAGAATTCTAGTTAATTATAACCCTAACATATTTATATCTCTAGATACGGAATGCTTCCAATATCTATTAAATATAAGTAATTTTATAAAAATATACTATGCGAGATAGAAATGAAACTGAATTTTTGCTTCAAAGAGATAATCTTCCACCAATAATTCACTACGTGGCCAACAATCATGGCCTTAAATACACAGAGACACAGCAGCATATGCAGAGGTGTGTCTTCCATGTCATGTACAGCCTGAAGCCCAGAGCTGAGATATGGTTAACATTTCATTCAAGTTTCTTCATCACCCGGGCCTACTCTTCTAGATTTACTTGCCAAATATTCCCATATTTCATACATAGTTCATTCCTTAAATCTCTAACTAACCCAAACTTCACCAAACAGAATATTATTACAGGTCTACAAGTCTCTTAAAAATCTGAAGGTGCTTTCATTACATATCTATCTCCACTTCTTATAGTATTGCCGGTCAGATGTTTCTTATCCATTTCTTCCTATCCTTACTTAACATAGCAGGTGAGAAGGAATGCCAACCTCAAGCATATTTTTCATACTGGAACAAAAACACCTGCTAAAGTTGGTAGTGCAAAGTTGGACCATATGGAAAATATCTGATTTATTTTGCTTTTTTCTCTAAGTAATAAGTTAGTAAGTTAATATGACATTAGCATGAATATAGCTGAGAAATAAGGAAAACTAGCAAAAAATTCTGTAAAATTCTATAAGACAAATAGGTTGCCCTATTTATCATTCAAGAAATAATTCAAGAAAGGAGTCAGCAGGATTATAAATGAGTCCCCCCCAAATTACTGTATTTAAATTTAAATTAGAGCTGTACATAGTTTATAACCTGAATTTGCTTTATGGTTTTAGAGAAGAGGGTGGGTTTGTGTTTGGATGGGGAAGGTGGCTGAGGCTGTGTTTGTCCTTTGATGTCGAGTTTGTGAGTAGAAGCAGAATTTTGTGGAATGCATTTGATAACCAAGTTGCTTGCGAACAGTGCATTTATGAAACAAGGCATGATTGTAATGCAAGCAAACTCATTTCTTAACAAAGAAGAATTACATTGATTTAACTTCACCTCTCTATGTGTAATATTTCTGGATATTCTTCTCTTTCACTATTGTATTCTGGCAGTATTTCTTTCAAACCTACTTACCTACATGAAGCGTATGAAAACTTTTACACTAATAGGAAAGCAAAGTCCGTCTTTCCTCTTCAAGAGTCTCCTGCATTGATATGAACTTTGATTAGAAGTGGAGATCCTGATTTCTTTACATGTACCTTTTTTCAGATTATATTTAAATTTTCTATTTAAAATAATTATGGATCTTTTTTTAAGTTTTAAACTTCAGATAAAGCACAAAGTGAATCAGTGTATACTCTGGTTCCTCTTCAGATCATATAAATCTTTCACCTTTTACAAAATGAATCAAAGTGCATTCGGGAACGGGAAGTTTGTCTTTTTTCCTTCTTTCTTCTGTTTTTTTAATTTAGGACTATAGACATCCTACCACTTTATTAAGCTTTAAAGAAAGAGATCAAACTCTAGCTTTGTGCTAAAGTACATGTCTAGCATGTATGAAGAACTGGATTAGATCCCTACCAATCAATCAATAATCAAAGTATCTCAGTATTAATTCATCATTCATATTTGTATCATGCATTATATGTAGGTTGATGCAATCATATGCATTATATGACAGGAAGTTGCTAATTAGCATCTTCAAATATATATATATATATATATATATATATATTTCTGTGCAAGATCTGGAGTAAAATTTTTATGGCAATATTATTGAAGATATGAAATTTATTTATTTAAATTTTATGCAAGTCAAAGCTTTTACAATGCATAAAAGGTGTTTTCCTCACAAAATTTGATAATTGATGACAAAAAATAGATGAACACAATGAATGACCTTAGGGAATAGATTTTATTAATGTTTGAGGTAAAATATTTCTGACTTCTAATCTGAAAATTTATATCTAAATTTTGTATAGATTTTCTTCAAAGCTAGAACTTAATATAAGTTGATGATTATAATACAACTGGGTCACAGTCTACCATGCTTTAAATAAACATATCATAATAGAAATTCTAAAAATAAGAAGACTTTACTTTTGTACTTATTAAATATGAGCATGCACAGAATTTGAACAAAAATCACAGTATGAGCTGTACAGCCATATTAGTTTAATTACATGCCTGCCTTATGTCTTTAACCTTTTACTTTGGAGATATCATATTAATCGTTAAGCTTAATTGATAACTGATTGAGAAGTCAGAATATCAAGGTTGTTTTGACTACAGTCTAAAAATACATTTTTGCATTACCAGACGGAGAGTGTCAGCGTGCTCTTTAATTATTGTGTCCAGGAAGGTTAACTGTAGTTTTTAAATACCAAGGTTTAGATACCTGTCATCCATGAAGGGAAAGCAGCTTACAGTTGTCAGCAAGAGAAATAATTAAGCATGATTGAACCATATTAATAAAGACAAGAACATTTTTTACTTTGTTTCCTATGTGAAAGCTTCAGTTGATGCATACCAGTGAAATGAGACACATCCAATAGCAAAAGTAATATCCACTAATTATGAGAGAGAAAGCAAACTGCAATAAAACTAGAACATAAAAGAAGAAAACAAATTTCTATTTTTAGGAGGCACATAACCACTAGGTCTTCTCAAATCTGCATATAAATTGAAAGAGTATGAGAAAGGTACAATAAAACAGTCAGACATATATGGTGTCTTGCTAAAGAAATGATTACTTAAGTTTCATGAATTTGTACTGCTTATGTCAACCATCTGAAATACACAAAAAGTTTTAATATTCTGATTCACAATGAAATAAGAATTTTTAAATTAAATAATTTGAATACAAGTTGAGTTTTCAACCATTTAATAAGAGTTTAAAAGCATGAATCTTGGTGAGATTTGTCAATTACCTTTAAAATATTCAGGATGTTGTAAATGTCCAATCTCCTGTTGAGTTCGAGTTTGATGGTACTCCCCAATTCAGCCAACTCTTCAGGAAACAAAGCTAGAAAGACAAGCACAAAAATCTGAATTTAACAAATTTAGTATGTATGAATGCATTACATTTATAAATATAACTTGATGTTCAAGTGCTTTAAGTTTGTTAAATTTAGTGCCCAATGCGTTTTTTTACTTTAAAGAGAATAGTAAAATAAATAACAAAATACAAACAAAACAAAGCAAGAACATTAAAAATGATATGAGATTTCAAACCAAAAAATAGAGATTAACAGTGATTGCTATATAACATGTTGTTATCTTCAATGAAGTTGCTCATATTACCAGGTATAAGAATGGAACTTTGATCAAATCATTTAAGATAATAAGAAAGTAATAATATAAAAATCATTAGAGACAATACAGAGTTTCACTAGACAAGATGGTAGGAATTCAACAATGCATTTTTAACAGAGCAAAAATTCTGTCGCAGTACTTATTTATTTGATTGGTGTGAGATACGCAAATTTGTACTTGGTGTCAATTGCTGCATGACTCGACTATTTCCAGCTAAAGCAACTTGTTTGGAACTTATCAGTTTGGCACTCAACACATTTATTAGAACCTTTGAACAAAGAGCATCAATTTGCTATTCCACTTAAAAATGGTCCAGACCATAGAGAAGGTTCTTGTACATCCCCCTCCCAACTTAATCTCTTATTTACATCTTGTCTTACAATGATATATTGGTCACAACTTTCAGTGTGTCGCAGTAAATAGACTCAAAACAACATTGATAGTAATAGTTTTTCTTCTAATACCCAAGGTGCTATATTGAATTTAGGCTTTATGTCTTAAATTAGGTTTTATGTCTTTATGTCTTACTGGTCTCCTATAGATAGTGATAGTTACCAGACTTTCATTTTCTTGTAATGACCATGGAAATTCTGAAAAGTAGTGGCTGCATATACAGAAATCATCCTTGAATTGCAATATACCTCATGCATGTCTTGCACTTGGACTAGGATATGGGGTTTTGGGCAGAAGGTGTCAAAAGTTAAGTGTCATCTTCCTCAGTTCCTATCAATTGTGCTTGTCAGTATGACTGCTTTTGTTTCTAACCTTTACCAGCTGCCCAAGATAATATTTATGACAATTCTGTACTGTAAAGTCACTTGTGTTGTCCCTTTTTCATAATATTAAAAAGTCTCTAAGGGAAACTGTAAACCAAAAAGGGGAATTAACTTTACTTTTTTGAAGAAGAAACACTGCATGAATAATTTGGAGCCCTATTATAGAAGGGATTTCCGTTTTCCCCACTTCCGTTTGTGGAGCATTCATATATATATCAATGCGAATCGTGAAACATTTTATATTTTGTGCTATAATACAATATCACACTGTTTCATTGTTTCTCTCATTCAAGTTATTTCATCTTTTACCTTTGACAGCTCTTTCAATTGGTTTAAGTGTCTTTTTGAAATACCACACTATTGTGTTTATTACATGTGCTGGCAATACAAATTAGGCCATTTAATTTCATATTGTGTAGTACAAATCATATAAATACTTTTGGTTTAGAATTAAACTCAACCTTTTGTACAAGGAATCTTGGTTCATTTATTGAGGAATGTTAGCGACTTGAGTCCATACTTACAAGTGAAATAAATTGGTCTCGCATGTGTAAACATCGTATTGTCTCCCTAGTGTAAGAAGCTGAAAGAGTAAATAATACCCAAACTGCACAGTAGATATTGTGAAATGGGAAGAAAATCCTCAAAAGTAAAGAGAAACTGGGTGGGGGAAAAAGAGAAAAGAAGGAAGGGACAAGGAAAATTAGAGAAATATATATATATATATGCACCCACAAGATAGTTAAATAGGTATATTACTAATTGTTACTAGCTCATTGAAAGAAAAGGTTTATGCCTGCATTGTTTGATGAATTTTTCATGTCTATTTCTTGTAATATGAGCAAGTCATTTAATATAACAATACGTGATGTACAAACCATGTTACTCTCTTCCTTTTGATATTTTATATCGTTTTATTGTTTATTTTTTTCTTTTTTTAAAAATAAAAAATAAATCAAAAAATAAATTAAAAAATTATAGGCCAATAGTTTTCCTCCTTGCCACTAGGAGGCTATTGCTTCTAAGTCTCTCAGTGGATTGAGCTATGAAATATACGGATTTATTTTAATATTTATGTATTTTTAGCTATAGTTATTCACATAATTATCAACCTGTGCTTAAACTGTAACTAGGTAAACATTATTTATTACTGGTAAATTCATCTCTACTACCATAATATATTTTTAATAATCCACATTTTGGATTTAATAGAATACAGTATTGAAAATATATCTTCTATATGAGTTAATATTCATAGGTTCCATGAATCATGATATAGATATTTTTAGGATGCCATTTTCCAGCCTACCTTAAACCACATAATAGTTCTCCTGACCATTTATATAAAAGAACAATATTTTAATAAAACAACTTTCTCAGGAGTCTATCTCATCATAGTGGAGTAGCTATGACAAAGGTAATAGGAAAATACAAGCACACACAATGGAGGAGTGCTCTTAGAAATTGCTTAAGGCATCAAAAGATAATCATATCATTTAATTGTTCAGAAAAATAGATATACTTAATAATGAAACTCAAGCAACTATTCTTCTTTCTAAAGTAGCATAACCAATACCCTGAAGCTGTTTTTAATGGCAAACATAAAACTGCAGAATTAGATGATCTTTTGGAAGGTGTTAACCATGTCTCTAGAAAAATTTTGAAAGAAATTTATTCTAAATTATAAGTCCTACTCAATTTATAGAATAATATGACTGTTATAAATCATCTCCTCCTTCAGATCCATTTACAAGGGCTTGTTAACACTAAGAAAAAATAAAGTAAGGCACTAACAACTAAGTCAAAGGAGTGAGGGATGATGGCTCAGGAATAACCAAAGATGCATAAAATATGAATAGGTTTAGTGAGGTTTAAATTTCTAAAATTGTTAAGGAAATCCTGGTCTGGCCATATTAATAAAGTAAAAGAGGAATGAGCTTTTGGAATGCAACTAGTATATAGAAAATGTATCAGTGTGTACACAATAGGAATAAGTAATATAGTCTGCCTTCCAGTATTAAAAATTTGCCCAAATACCAGGGGACCACTAGGAGCTGTAGATGAAAAGGAGATGCCCTTTACAAGCAGGTGACAAGATCAGGCTACATGTGTTGATTTGGTTCTTATTTTTTTACCAGGAATCGAACTCAGGACCTTGTCCTTGGCAGGCAGGCACTTATGTCACTGAGCTATGTCCCCTGCCCTTCAGGTGCTGATAAATTACAGAGGGACCCAGCTCTGTGTCATGAAGACTCTCACCCAGAATAATCATGTAAAAATTGACAGAGCATTAGTGATCCAATGGAACCTCAAGAGGGCAAATAAAATTGACTTGAAAGGAATCTTTCCTACTTTTAGGCACTAGACTCCCACAGTAAGGAAAAGAAAAAAATAAAAGGACAAAAACCCAGCATCAATGAAAATTAAGGCACAATAAGAGAGAAACTTTGTTTTTTCGGAATTACAAATAATAGGATTATACATGAAAGACTGATATTAGAGCTAAAGCTTTTAAAATTATGGGAAGGAGTAAAAAGTATAAGGAAAAACATGTCAGATATGTAATAAATTCAAATAAAAAAGCTGTGTGAGTGTTTGTGCGTGCGCGTGTGTGTGTGTGTGTGTGTGTGTTTGTGGTGTCCTTATTGGAGCCTTTTGGACCATGCATATCTATTGCTAATATTTATTTAACAGAATAAAACCTAACAAGTGAACAGACAGTTAAAAAATAAAACAACTCATTGTTCATAAAAAAATAAAAGTATTTTTAAAATCATAAATAACATAAATTTCAGATATTGGGACAAAGATTTAGTAATGTAAATGATAATATAGAATAATACTTTGGAAATAAAACAAAAGAATAGTTTTCTTATAAAAAACTTGAGCTATGTGTGGAGGCATACACCTGTAATACCAGCACTCAGAAGGATGAGGCAGGATGATCCCTGCGAGTTTGAGGTCACCCTGGGCTAAAAAATGAGTTCAAGGCCAGCCTGAACTGCATAGCGAGATCCTGTCTCAAAAAAAAAATGAAACAAATGAGCAAACAAACAGAAAAACCAAATCAATCCAAGTCAATCCAAATCAAAACAACAAAAAAAACCTCGAAAATTAAAAGTATATATTCAAACCTAAATTTGCAAATAAAGAGAAAAACGATGTCATTGGCTTTGAGAAGATATTTTCAATTTGCAGAACAAAGTTTAAAGTATAGTTTATTTTAGGAATGTCAGCAATCAAAGAAATATTGAGTCTTCATAGAAAGGGAAACCAAGGCTCCTAGAAAGCATATACAAGGATGCAGCAGTAGTCATTATAAGGGAAATAAAAAGTAAATCACCAGGGACATATCATTATCATGCAGTTAAAGAGACAATATTTATTAAAAGATAAAGGTGGTCTTTGATGTGATCAGTAACTGGGAAATCACGGAGCAATGGAAACTTGCATTTGGACGTGGAAGGAAACACTGAATAATGTGATCACTGGGAAGGAACTTCCAGCAATATGTGGGAAAGGTGAGGAAGCAAGAAGCCCACTTAGCAGTTCTGCTCCGGCATGAATGTCTAGCAAAACCTTGGGATGAGCAGAAGACACACGAGCAAGGGCTTTTCAAATTCCTATAAAAACTGGTGTGTTGACTAGTATTTGACATATATTTATATTTCTACAAGGGACTGTTTGCTGAAATATTTGAAAAATTGCATTTATGAAAATAATTTCACTCATAACTTCTTGGAAAATATTTAACTAGTTTTGGTAATTATATGTATATGTGCACATATTTGTAAATGAATGGAGCGTGTGTGTGTGTGTGTGTGTGTGTGTGTGTGTGTTGAATATATGATGTAAAAAGTCAGGTTCAGATTTGCTTTATTATGTAGCAATTGTTGTGAAGAAAATCACACTCAAATTTGTTAAGAATATCACAAAATTATATCAGTATTGGTAAGATGAGCTAAGCATACATACGTATTTGAAGATATTCAGACTCATGAAATCTAATGAAAAAAGAGAAAACCCGGGTCTGAAAGAACAACAGTGAAGTTTCTCAGCTAGCAAAATGAAAAGAGCAGAATATTATGTTATCACTAAAGTGGATGTATTAAAGAATTAGGCACATTTGTTTTGTGTTCTTCTTCTGGAATTAGATAAATCCCTTTGTAATTAGTTAAACTACATCACTGTGTGAGAAATGAGTAAAGAAGCACAAGGATGAAGATAAAAGGCAATGAAAAAAAGTAAGCTGAGGACAGTGTTTACATTACACGTAGGAAATGTGCCGTAAGAAGTCCCAGGGCACTAGCTCAGATGACATACACACTGCAAAGTTCTGATTCATAAGGTCATTTCAGCCAATATGAGAAAATCCAGAACTAATTTTATCAGATAGCACATAATTGTCAAAAATACAACCAGACTACATTGCAAACATTCAAACTGAGCACAGGCATATATTTTGTTTCTAATGGTTCTAGGTTGATGAAAAAGATTTGCAAAATAGTTAAATACACATGGGAAATCAGAGATGGTATCAGAAACAAGCCAAACACAGGAGATGCTGCCAATTCTAAGAATTCCAAGACACTTTTAAAAATTAAGCATTCTAAAATAAATAAGGTGGAAATGTCCTCGCCAAACTTTGATGATGTCTCCAGAACTAGACAGAGAGCCCGTGAACTCAGTCATACCTATGCACCTTTCCACTCGGAATTTCTTCCAATGAAAATCAACCACATTTTGGGGTTGAACAAAACCACAGCCAAACCAAATACTATACCCGCAGGCAGCTAAGTATGACAATCACTACAGTTAAGCATTGCCTGGAAAGGGGGCCAAGTAAACAGAAAGCCTGGTGTGGACAAGTGGTACCTGGTATAACTAAGCAAACAGACTGAAAATTTTTCTTTTTCCTCTATAAGCATTGTCCAGTCCCTACTACACATGATGAGCCTCACGGTCACCAGATGTCTTCAGATTATGAAGGATTTGAGTATGGTCCATGTGTAAAAGATATATATATATATATATATCTTTTTATATATATATATATATATAAAATATATATATATATATATATAAAATGTATCAGTCTGGACTTGATATATTTGTATTCAAAATACAAGTTCACTGAGACTGAATATGCTACAGTATACTTAAAGCACATAACACTTGAAACACAGTATGGTAATGAAAGGCACATTTTAAAGCCAGATGAGATTTTTTCCAAGATAAAATTAGAGATTTTGGGTCAAATGAACTGAAATATAAGGAATAAATTGTTAAAAAAAGAAAATGATATCAATATGTCTTTTGAATTAGATCAAATGACATATCATAATTTTTTAGATAACTTTAAAAATCCCCCATGAAATAGAGATTCAGAAATTTTAATAAGTGAGCATATTAACTAAAAACATAATACATACACTGTAACTCATATACTTTTTTTTTCCCGGTACTGGGAATTGAACTCACAACCTTGCACTTGCCAGACAGGCGCTGTGTCTCTGAGCTAAATCCCCAGCCCCTATATATTTTGAAATAAATGAATATGTTTAAAAGAGAAGGAAAGAGGTGTTCTAAAATGTAGAGTACAGCCAGAAGTATGGGGAGGCAGGTGAGAATTGCAGACAAGTGATTCACTGAGCGTATATGAAGCTGGAATAAATGGGGAGGTGATTGAAGCAAAATGCACAAGTAACTTCATCCCAGGAAAGCTAAGTCTACAGGAAAAAAGAATATGTTATCCTAAATTACAGGAAGAGAGAAAGAAAGAAAGAAAGAAAGAAAGAAAACAAATGAAAAAAGAAAGAAGGAAAGAGAAAGCAATTCTATTTAAACTTATAGTTTTTTAAGGGATCTGACATTTTATCCAAGGATATATGGTCAATGGTAGGTTCTCATTTCTGTTTGGGGAATTATTTCTTCAGTTCAAATTGAATCTTAACATCAAGATTTGAAGTTAAAATTGATTGAGATATCTAAGGATTTCCAGATGAAAAAAGTCATCCTAGCACAAGAAGAAAAACACTACAAAGATATATTGAAGTTCAAGTTCCAAAAAATATAGTGATCTTCAGTTACATGTACAAAATAGAAATAATGTGTGATGCATTCAATATGATGCTGGGATAAAGCCAGTACGGTGCTGGGGAGTTAACTCAGTGGTACAGCACCTGCCTGGCAAGTGCAAGGTCTTGAGTTTGATTCCTGCCCCCCTCACACAAAATATTAATACAAAATAAAGATAAGAATAAAGAAAAGATAAAGTAAAATAGAAAGGGAACTCCTAAACAATACTACTTGGAGATATGACTGTGTGTTACGTTTTATAAACAAACAAAGCTTTACTATTAATAAAAAGCTTAAAGCTTTTTGAACTGTGTTTAGTAATCATATTTCAGTAGAAAGCAAGAAGAGTTAAAAGTGCACTTATGAACTTATCTACTATATTATTATTCATTAAATGTATCTAAAAATTAATTCAAAACAGGGCAAGAGCACTGTGGTGACTTACGCATTTGATTGGTATGGACTAAATACACACACAGTTATATTTTGTCCAATGAGTTTGACTCATGATGTAAGCACACACCTGTAATCTCAGCACGTTGGGAGGTTTAAGAAGGAGGATCACAAGTTCCAGTCCAGCCTGGGCAATTTAGTGACTCTGCAAGACCCTTTCTCAAAAGAAAAATAATGGGGGCTGGGCTGTTTTTCAGTGCAAATACCCTGGGTTCAATGCCCAAAACTACAAAGAAAAAAATAACAGTCTCTCAATTCAAAGAATTCCTGGCAAAATAATAGGGACCATTTCCCTCATGTAATAATTAAAATTTATACTGAAATGACAAAGAAGAAGAAACATTATAATAGCCAAGACTATACTAAATAAGTAAAAGGGAGTGGATTAGGCCTACTAAATAATAAAGCATAAACAAAAAAGGAGGTATGGGCCATGAGAAAGCAATAATGACAGATTGAATAGAAAAGAGAATGTTGAAACACACATCCATATTGCTAATATTAAACCAGCTGTGTCATCTTTCTGGGATTAAGAAATGCACCGCAAACTAGTGATTTGTGTTATTTGGTACATTAGGGGCTCACAGAGGCATGTGACTGGGTCCCTATGTATGGTCACTCTCCTGTTCGCCTCTGGTATGTTTCCTTTCTCTGCTTCTCAGTCAGCAGGAATTAAGAAGCTTTGTCCATGAAGCTCTTGCAACTTGAGGTTTCTGCCTTGGAACCTACTAACCCTGTGTTTATCTCCTGAAACTGTGACTACATTAAATCTTTCTTCTTTTAAGTGTGGGTGTTGAGTATTGTTTTTTAGTAATGGGAAAGTTGGCTATTAAAACAGTTTACATAATAAAACCTAGTAGAAAGCTGAACTGATGTGCAAAAGAAGTAGAAAACTATAAAATACTCAGTGAAGCTACCAAGAAATCTGATTGGAAATCATGATAGTCTTACCTCTCTTTATATTGAAAGATTAAACAATTACATCTGAAGGCATAAAGTATAAAGTTTTACATATGAATAGTAAGATACATTTATTAACCTAGAGTAAGAAATATTACAAAAGTACTAAAGAAATCCATAAAAAGAAGGTTAATAATTTCTATAACACCATTTAAAATATTTAGTTACAAGAAAAATAATAATGTCAGGTTTTATAAAATAATTCTAAGGTATTTTTCCCAAGAGACTTATGGCCTAATAGAAATACTTTAAAGTTATAAAATTTTTACACAAATTGACACAAAATGACTGATTAAAAGTATTCCATGATGCCCAGATTCATCACTAAATAACCATTGTGCAAAATGGATTATTTGCTCCCTCTCTTTTTCTCTTTCTCTGTCTCTCCTCTCTCTAATCTTACATCTCTCTGAGAGCAATAGAGAGGGATAGAGGGAGAAAGAGACAGAGAGAATATGAGGTACAGTGAGCACAGTCAGAAAACACTGTCTAAAAAATAACCAGACATGAACTTGTCCTACAATTGTTATCACTATTTGTTAATATGAACAGGTATATCTCATGTAACTCTACTCTGATTCTTCAGTACAGATATTGGACAGAAAATAAGTGAAGCATCTAAGGAAACAATTAATATTAAGTAATTCTATCTACTTATTATTATTATTATTATCATTTTTATTATTTTGCACTGGAGATTGAACCCAAGGCCTCATGCGCATCAGGCAGACATCTTAACCTTGAGATATATGTCCAGCACCATATCTATAGATTTTAAGAGAATATAAATATAATTTTTAATTTGTACAAAAAGACAAAAGGGCTACCTTACCAAAAAAGTTAAGGGATAAAATAAAATTATGAACAAAATTAACACTTTATTTTAATTTTCACAAGAAATTAATTGCTTTATTTGAATTTATCATATTGATAATTACAACATATTAATAATTATGTAATACAGCATGATAGTAATAAAATTAAAATACTGCCATATTCATCGTATTAGCTATGAAGAAAGTGAAACAAAGAAGATGCAAATAATGCCATGTAAAAAAAGCATGAAAGATGTCTTAAGGAAAAAGACAAAAAGTACCAAATGGAGGAAGGTATGATAAGAAGGCCAATGCTGCAATTTTCTTGCATTTTAAAATGATACTTATGTTGTTTTCATTATCAAACATAAATAAATTTAGATATACTAGTTTTAAAATGTGTGACAATTAATGTTGGCATTTATAATATGAGTTGTTATTTAAGTATTTTATGCTAAATATTTATTTATCCACTACTATATATGAAACTACTTTTGGTCACACTGAAATGTAACAGTCTTGAAAACTTACAAAATTTAAATTTCTCACTTTGTGATTTATCTTTTTAGTAACAAAATCAAACCCTATTTACTTGAAAATCTTAAATCTTAAATTTTGAAAGTAATTTCAAAAGCAAATCCAGGAACGTATAAAAGAAACTTTGCTAAAACAATTAATTTAGAACCTGTGTATTTTGAAGAAGATGAAAGTCCCCTTTTAAAGCTAAAAAATTAAACACAACATTAGCTACTTGAATTGTATTACCTCTAACCAATCTGTCTTTAAGTTTATACACATATGAATTTGTTGAAACTAGAGTTTTTATTTTTTTTTAAGAGTGACAAATTAAAAAGCTAGGACACAGATATTCTGAGATTTCTTTAAAGTGTAACAATTTCTATTTTATTTAGTTGTAGTTGTCAAAGTGTGAATCTTTCATCCAGGCATGATGGTGCATGCCTGTAATCTCAGCACTCTGGCAGGCTGAGCCAGGAATATTAGGGGTTTGAGGACTATCTGAGCAAACTAACTACTTAGCAAGACCCTTTCTCAGTATTAAAAAGAAAGAATTTGAATAGCTGAAGATTTAGCTCACTGTGAAGACCCTGAGATCTATCCCCAGTCCATAAGAAACTTTAAAATTATTTTCTTTAAAATGAGCTTTCTAATGTAAATAAAAACATATTTAGTAAGAATAGGAACTTGTATCTTTAACTCAAGTACATAAATTTCTTGGAGCTTTTTCAATGTGTTTAGGAAAGTGGTGTAGGTATTAAAAAGCACAGATTTAGAATATTATTTGAATATTTATTGAACTGAAAAACATATTATCATCTCTAGCTCTTGCTTCTTTTATGATGAAAGAAAACAAGCCAGAAATAGTGTACGTCTATAATTTTGTTGTTTTCATGCTTTATTTCCACTATTCATTCAAATATTAATTTATTGAATTATTAAGTACAGAATATATCAAATACAAAAGTAAATTGGATAGAATATCTTTCTTGAGGAAACCCACACATGTGGATAAAATTGATGTATATGTAAGAGTTTGAAACACAACATCACAAGTTATGTAATGAAGACGTTAACTATGATGCAGCAAAAGGAATTAGGTTTTTCAAAACTTGAAATATTTGAAATGCATCTTTATACATATGATTCCAAGGAGAGAAAAAATGGAGAGGGATTTCTGTAGTCAAGTAGGCAGAAGTCCAGAGGGATTTTGGCATGCTTGTGAAGATGGTTTTAACTTCAACATAATGTGATCTGTTGAACCCGTTCAAAAAGCACTGGCCCACAAAGCCAAGTGTGACAGTTAATTTTATGTGCAACTTTGACTGAGCCATCTGGTGTAGTTTATGTGGTTAAGCATTATTTCTGGGAGAGATTGGTATTTGACTTGGAGGGCTAAATAAGGCAAATGATATCCTTCCCAATATGAGCGGGCCTCTTCACTCTGTGGAGTACTAAAATAAAACAAACATTGGGAAGAAGTTTGAACTGTCTTCTTGCCCTATCACGTGATTCGGTACATTGATCTTCTGCCTGTGAACTGACCCTTATGCCACTGTTTGTCCTGGCTCTTCAGCCTTCAGACTGGGACAGAATTGTATCCCACTAGCTTTCCTGATTCTGCAACTTTGCAGAAAGAATATCATAGGATTTTTTGGACTCCAAATTCACAAGAGACAAAATGTTACAATAAATCTTTTTTTTTCACTTATTTATATTTACTTTAATTCATTTAATCATTAATTTAACATATAACAAGTATCTGGTGGTTCTGTATTTCTAACAATACACCAACTTAAAATAAGGTCCATGTCTGTTGTCACATTTCGGAGAGGACATCAGACTCAAACATTTGCATTGTTAAGTTCAGTTAATTTTGTCCTAATCCAGCCATGGTGTCACAGTACAACTTTTGTCCTCATTTTCACCGTCAACATGCTTGACTTTTGTTTTTCTGTTCACATTTTACCTGGTTCTAAGTGAATATTATTTTCCATTCTAACAAGCCAATGTCTGGCACTGGGGGAGTAATCAGCTGAGTTTTGTAGAGGAGTGCCACCATAAATGCAGGTCCTTCCCTCAGCTGAGCCCTTCGTGCTTCTCAGCCACTTTCCATGATATTTTTCTCAACTTTCCTAGTCATTTCCTGCAGCAGCAAACCTGTAGCACACATGCGGCAGTGGTCACAGAGCCATTTCTTTCAGCACACCTGCCCAGCACACGAGCATCTGATGACAGTTGATTTTGCTAGAGTAAAGCCTCAGTATCCACATTTAATTGCAGTGTTGGAAGTTTGCAATAAATAAGTGGGTTTGGGGTTGCATTTTGGGCACTGGGTTTTTAAAAACTTTGCCATCACTGGCCTACAGTTTACTGGGTTATTTTTAAAGTATAGATCTACATGAATAAATTGAAGAGAATCTGTGCTATAAAATCTTTAGTCTTATTTCACTTATGGTGATTTATTGCTGAACATAAACAGTATGAACAGGAAACACGAATTAATCACTTTGCTTATTCCTCAACCAGGGCATGTGAAGAGAGCTCGCTATGCCAAGCACTGTATTTCTATGTGTGTGATCAAATGTGCCATTGGCAGATGATTATTTCTGTTTCAGCATAAGAGGGTAGTGGGCATGTTGGTTACAATGCCCCTTTAAAAGGGTTGCATTTAATGAGATCGAAGTCCTTGCCACTGAGGAAGTTTGCTGCTACGGCTTGAATGATGACATGTCTTTACTCACTCATTCACTCATATAGTTTCCATGAATATTGGCTTTCAGGGTCTCACAAGGCCTATGTCTGTGCTTTGATAATGATAATTACAAATGCAGTTCTTTCCCAGATTAGGTAGGAAATGAAATGATTTGTTTCTCTAAATGTATTAAATCTATTGTTTAATATGTCATAGCATAAACATAGAAATGTTATATTTTCTAATCATTTTTTCTTAGATTAATTGGACCACAGTCATTGAATACTGAGAAAAAAAAAAACTTGACTGCATTGACATCATATCTGCTTTCCATGGCTTTCTACAAGGTGGGAGGTGGGGAAGAAACAAAAACAACCAAAAGAAGAAAAGCAACCAACCAACCACCAAGCAAACAGATCAAAAAAACTTGATATGAGTCAAGACAAAGCACTCCCATTGATGTAAGGACTACTTTCCTGATATCTTTCTATTTCAACACAGTTTTAGAGTAACCTGAGGGACCATGTGTCAACGCATTATTTGAAATCAAGAAACTACAGAAACTTCGAGGGCTTATTTGCTTTATGGAAAATTATCTGAAGAAGCTATTGGTGAGACAGGCTCATTCATGCCAGCAGTACTATCTCATATGAGACCTAAGGCCTTAGTGTGAGGTGACATTTAAGTACTAATTATAATAGCAGTGAATTCACATATAAGGAAAACAGAAAGAGAACAAATTAGTAGCCTAATGCTTCATCTCAAACTTTTAGAAAAAGAAGAACAAGTCAGGCCCAAAGCCCGAAGAAGGGAGGAGATCATAAAGATTAGGGCAGAAATTAATGCAATTGAGACAAAGAAAACCCTCCAAAAAATAAATGAATCAATAGCTGGTTCTTTGAAAGAATAAACAATATTGATAAACCCCTAGCCAACCTTCTCAAGAAAAGAAAGGAAAGAACTCAAATTCATGCAATAAGAAATGAAAAGGATGAAATTACCACAGATTCCACAG